>NW_017674748.1:0-54890 GCF_001879085.1 Nicotiana attenuata | reverse complement strand
TCATCACTGTTCTCAATACCACCGCTATCTTGAGCGGAGTCTGATCATGACCCGACCGGCTAGATTGCCCCATTTGAGGCATGTATGTCAATCACTATTTCATTTCCTCTATCCGTAGCTCAATATCAGCACATTACCACCATGTGTGCGGCATGGTGTCCAATCACGACCCGATCGGCTAGGTCGCCTTATCTAGGCATTGTTCCTTTCTCATTAGTCATCACATACGATTCTTTATTTCACATATATCATATCAGTTCCTTGGCACTTAGGGCCACCATTATCACATCGTTTTCCATTTTCAATATTCATCTTGCAAGTTGTGATCATAGACATATACAAGAGTAGTTTAAGTTGCAAGCACAAGTAAGTGAGCACATAGTTAGCATGAATAATTCTCAGTTTCAATCTTGGCGTATAGCCTAAGCATTTCGACACATAATTGTATTCTTCATACTTCTCTAAATTTTCAAGAATGGTACATTACATCACATTGAGGCACATCCTTCACGTATATGTGTAGATAATTGCAAATCAATTAATGCGCAAAAACAATCAATACATTAACCAATTCAAATCTTACCCCACTTTCGTAAACGCCCACGGAGCTCAATTTCTAATAAAAGGGGATTTTAGCCATACATACCTCAATATAGCTTCCCTTACTCTTTACAAATTTCCGGAACTCTTATCGCTTCGATCTATTTCTTAAGAATTACAAATTAATCCGGGAATTAGAGACGAAGTTGAGATCTAGCTTGCTTCGTGCATAATATCAAACACTAAAGGTGCATTATGATCTTAGGCCCCTTTTGAGAGAAATTTCTATCCTTTTATACCCCAATTGCTCCCTTTTTAGTTCACTAGCTTCCAATACCCTAAGTTTTGATATGCATGCAAGGAATTAATTCTTATAATTACCTTACTAATGACCCCTTATAGCTGAGTGTAGAAATAATACTGAGGTGATGAAGCCTTACCTCTTGCGATGAAAAGTTTAGTTGCCCTTGCTTGATTATCTTCAAGGATTCAACAAGGTTTCATGGAGTAATTTGGTGGGGGGAGACTTTCTCTCACTTAGACCCCTCTCCCTAACCCTAGAAATGTCCAGAAAATTGCTCAAAATGAGCTATAATACCAAATATAACGATAGGGGCATCGGGTTAAACATTAGAAAATTGAAGCCCCGAGTCGGATCTGCGGATCGCAAAGTGGAAATGCGGGCCGCATATTGGACCGCAAAAAGGCTCCCAAAACCTAAACCTTCTGCTTAGTTATGCGACGGAAATGCGGTCCGCATACCCGTTCTGTGGTTGCATTATGCACCGCAGAACTGACCTTCACAAGATCCCAAGGAAATTATGCGACGACTATGCGGTCCGCATATCGGTTATGCGATCGCATATTGGACCGCATTTTTAACCTCAAATTAGCTAACACCCTGACTCACTCTGCGGCAGATATCCGATCCGCATACCTGTTATGCGGCCGCATTCTATCACTTGACCCTAACTAGGCACTACGAGGTTCGGGTTTAGAGTGGAAATTTTTCACGGGGCCTCACAATGACGACCCCATTTAATGACATGATTCATACAAAGACTGAAGTGTATGTGGATGATGTCATCATAAAGTCTCGAAAGAACTTGTAGCATTTGGACGACTTAAGGAAAATTTTCAAATGCCTGCGAAGGTATAGTTTGAAGTTGAACCCAGCAAAGTGCGCGTTCAGAGTCCCCGCTGGAAAACTATTGGGCATCATTGTAAGCAGGAAGGGGAGAAAACTGCACCCATCAAAAATCAAGGCCATCCAGGAATTACTGCCACCAAAGAGCATGAAAGATGTCAGGAGTTTGTTGGGCAGGTTGAATGTCACGCTGCAAACCTGAAGAGCTGTGACCGGCACCCGGTGCCATCCTTGGCTCGAGCGTACCACTCTATAACTACGAACTCTAGAGGGGTAACCTTCATCCTAGGACGATGAGGCCATATTCCGAATCATTTGAAAATAGCGTCCATAAATAGCAATACCAAACTAAACATCTACATAGGGCTGGTAAAAATACAATACTGATGTAATAAATGTACAGGACTCGTCTACAAGCCTCTGGAGATAATTAACTGTATCATGGTCAGGACAAGGAATCGACCTACCCATTAAACCTGTAAATATAAGATAGACTCCGGGTATAGACCTGGTAACTCCGAGGAAGTGGAGCTTACCAACCAGGCTGATGTTTGACTCTATCTACTGGGAAGGTCTATCCAGCTGTCTATCAGGACATGCGGGCATGAAATGCAGTGTCTCTAGACGTCAGTACGAAGTAATGTACGGAGTATGTAAGGCAACGGAATAACTGAAGCTGAAACTGAACTGATAATATAATAACTGAAAGTAACTGGGAGTCAAATATAGTTTGAAGATATGCTTACCTTGTGATACTGACTCATCTCTCTCAATATAGTAAGTAAAATAGTTGTCTGGCCATATAAGGCTCGGTATGTGTAACTGCTCTGTCGTAGTAGGCTCGCTCATAGGCGATCGGCCATACTAGGCTTTGTTTCTCGGCCATTCTAGGCTCGCTCATAGGTGCACGGCCATAGAAGGCTTGGTATATAACTTACCATCTGATCTGAGGTTGCCCAATAGGGGCCTGCCCATCGATTATAGCTCGATGGCGGTGAAAATACAATAATATTGTGTGTGTGTGTGTGTGTGTGTGTGTGTATTCTCTCTTGACTCTCTGCTCTCTTGGCTGAAAGAAGACAAAACTAAACTAAATATAAAGTCCCAATAAGGGAGAATGCTATAACTTATTTGACTAGGACAATGTGCATAAACTCAGGAATATGAACTTCTCTTTATGTCTCGTTATCAAATACATGTAGTTGCTGGATCATGCTAAAATGAAGGAAAGGTTTAGCCTTAATATACCTTAACTCCATTGAGTCCTTAATACCTTCCAAGAAATTCTTCAAACAACTCAACGCAATCTATCATAGCATGAGGAGATTCAAAATCAGTGCTGAGTAAAGGCTAAGTCCGCAACTTAAACTAGTAGCTCGTTTACGTAAATCTGGGCAGCATCTCCCCTGTAACAAGGCCCTCATCCAATACCATATACCACCAACAACAAAAACACAGCTAGAACAACATGTATACATCATTTTCCAACCTTATCTCCATCACAATATACCACAAAATAGCCCACATACCCTAATCACTTCATACATAAAACGACAACCAAAGTAATATCAAACAACCTAAAAAATGTAACGACGAACGACCAGCCCACCATTTCATCATTATGTGGTATTTCTCCCACACCTTTTCTCCTCCAAAACTCTAGAAAACATCAGCACAAGAGGCCAACACGAGTGGACTACAAAACAGTCCACTAAAGGAGAAATAAATCAAATTCACAGCTTCCGATCACCGTCCTGTGAGTTTTAACTATTAGGAAACAAATTTATCAACCTTCCTTGATATTTAAAAGCTTAAATACAGAAAGTAGGCATTTTATTAAATATGAAGTACCTTCCAAAACTCAAACTACAAAGAAAAAGAGAGGCGATATAGCGATACTTACGTCATAGGTATCGTTCTAATGTTAGCGCTTCTTGATTTCGTACCTGGGATGTTAATCTTCTTAGATACCCTTGTAGAGAGCTTAAGGGTAAGTTTATGGGGGTCCTCTGGTCGTGTTCTCTGGAAAAAAAAGAAGATAAAGACGATTTGAAACCTATATATACCAACTTTTGGAATGTCAAAAAGGTGCTAGCTTGGCACCCTAGCATTGGCCCTTCTTCCGATGCTTATCTTTTTATCCGGATGTTGTATGAACAAATGGTTAAAAGAGTTAGAAACTACATTCCAAGACCTTCAATTGGGTGTATTATATGTCCCAAAAAGACCACATATAATACACGAAATGTATTGCTCAAAAAGCTTTAGTGACACTCCTACTTTATGTATAAATCTAAGACCTTTAATGCTCCCTCATTACTGTTCATCTTAAGAATGACAACCAAATCTCATCTCGTACTTTGAAGCTTTTACCCATCTATTGTTGATTCACCTTAATGTAGATATATAATCTACTACTAATAACTTGAAACCTCTTACGTAATATATTGTCACTAGGGCTCACGTCTCATAGGGGAACATCTGGAGTTATTTTCCTGATCCTCGTATGGACGATACTATAATTCAATAACCGTATTTCATCGCATCTCCACGTGATTCATATTATGGGGGTATTCTAATCTCATGTAATTCATGAAATTCCTATCTCTTTGAATAATTACTCAATCGAAAGCCTAAATGTCATCCTCTTAACATTTATCACAGTTACACCCTTATTCTCCTCCTAGGGCAGCATTCATCTCTTCTAAATACTCATAGTCTTAAACTCCTCCGAGGCTATACAGAGCTTTCTATAACTTACGGAAACCATCAGCTCTTTTGTTTTGATGGGCTTAATCCTGAGGCTTTACCTATTCTTGTCACCTTCTCAATCACCTCTTCTTATCCTTACTCTTGTCCACCTAAAACCTTGTTGCTCTACCATACTTTAGCTTGCGACCTACACATATCTATTTATAGTACTCACAGCCTTCCTTTAACTTTCTAGCACCATACATTTCCTTATGTTATTCTAGAACCTCAAGCTAAACATCACGCCATCTCTAGCTCTTCTGTACTCTCTTAACCAGATCTTCAGTACCTGGAAACCACATGGAGGAAGATATGCTAGTAACGACATCACTATCATTTATGGATACTGAATCACGACGCTTCTAGACCTCTATCTGAAGTCTGGACCATTCGGACTAGGTGTCGATATGTTAAATGGGTATTAATATGATATTTTAGATATATGAAGTCCTAGCGGGATGAGTATAGGTGAAAATAGTTGTTTAAGAATCAAGATGGAGAATGAGGTGCATAAGATTCAATAAAATCTACGAAGTTTACAAAATGTCAGTTTTGCAGAAGGTTTAGTGAAAGACGTGCAAGATATTTGGGAAAACACAAAACTAGAGAGTTATAGGCCATTGAAATAGCTTTCCAACGATATATTATGGAGCCCGAACGGATCTCTGTGCAAAACGTTATGCGCGTTTTATAGAACAGTATGTGATATGCGCGCCTTGAGCGCGCCCCGAGCGCGGCCGCGCTCCTGAGGCAGTGTTACTGCCATTTTGTGCGGTCAGGTGCACGGTCAGGCCTACAAGGTCCACGGGGGCGCTCATGGGGGTCATTTTAAAGCACTACTTCGTCCCCCACAGACCCAAAACATAAAAACTTGCTCTAGAAGGGGGAACACTCAAAAACCTAACTCCTTAAGGGTCCCTCCACCATCCAAGGTATGTTCTTATGGTGATTCTAAGTTAAATTCAATTTCCCAACATCTTATTAACATGGGTAAACCCTCCATATCATTAGATATTCGATTGGGACATCATTGTTGAGAGAAGAAACTCTAGAACTCGAATTCAAGAGGATTGAACTTCAAAAAGGTAATGTCTTCACCCTCTAATTGATTATACTATTGGATTAATGATTATAGACTCTAGTTCATGAGATATGAGTTGATGGGTTTGATAGAAAAGCATGAACGGTTATAGTTTCGGGTGTTGATTGTTGATTATTAGTTAAGGGTGTTGTTTACCTTATGGGTGATAAAGAATTATGTTGATTATAACAATTTGAGACTTTAGAATTTATCTAGGAGCAAGAGAATGGGCTATTGGGTGTAGAGACACCATTAATAAGGACTATGAAGCTTTATGTCACCAAGTGTTTGAAAAAATGCTTAAGTGACCAAAACATGAGAATTATTTCTAATATGGAATCCCTTTGACTTGTATTGATATAGATTAAAGTTGAAAGGGTTGGCGAATATTGTATTACGCTCAAGAGCAGGAAGTTAAGGTATGTGAGGCTAACTCTCTATGTTTGTGAATTTTAATGATTCACCCTACACTACATTTCTTTTACGACGTTACCAATTGCCTCAGAAATATAGTTAAGCCTAGTTCCTTGAATAGTTGTAGAACTTTTATTCTCTAGCTTCATAACTCGTTCACCATTTTCATTCTGAACGTTGTGAGCTCATTGCGTATTCAATATAGACATGGGTTTGATCCACCCGAGTCTTAGTATAGATTACTCAGTATGCCATAAACAGTTGAAGTTTCAGTGTTCATAATCAGTTCAAGAATACATGTCTCACTCTAGTCCTATTCAGTATTCCATTTTATGTAACTCAGTGTGATCCAGTATTCCAGTATCATGTAACTCAGTGTGATTCAGATTTCAATATCATGTATTGCAGTTTGATTCTCAGTTCCTGAATGTTGAACACCTGTATTAGGGCCTAAGGCCGTAGTTTATATGCTTTATGCATACTTGGGCCTGAGGCCGTAGTCTATGCTTTATGCATGTTTGGGCCTGAGGCTGTAGTTTATGCTTTATGCATTTTTGGGCCTGAGGCCGTAGTTATGTATACGTATACTTGGGCCTGAGGCCGTAGCTTGTGCGCATATATATTGGGCCCGAGGCCGTAGCTTATTCAGATAAACAAGTTGTTCATCATTCAGAAGAGGGAGTATTCATATCCTTACTTCCTTTGTTTAATTCAGTTATCTGTTATCGGTTATTATTTTAGTTTCTGTTTCAATAGTATCATTTCAGTACCAATTATCAATTCTCAGTTATCAGCTTAGTTTCAGTTTCAGCATTTATAATTCTTTCTTTCAGATGCTTTACATACCAGTGCAATTTAAATGTACTGAGGTCCCTTTTGCCCGGGGCCTACATCTCACGATGCAGGTAATGATTTACAAGTTGATGATTTAGAGCGCTAGGATTCTCGTACCAGCTGTTTGGTGATCCCCAGTTCTATCGGGGCATTATCATTACTTTACGGTCTTTCAGTATTTACAAGCAGTTAGTGTTTTAAGTACTTCATTAGAGGCTTCGTAGACTAGAGTAACAGTTAGATAGAGTCTTAGGCTTTTCATGCTAAGCAATGTTGGCTACATATATGTTTCAGACTTGTTTTAGTATTTCCGCACTTTGATTTATATCATCTAGACTTTCAGTATATCAGCATGTGCTAGTTTATCTTCCGCATTCATTATGTTATGATATCACATGTTGATTCAGCCAGTTAGTTGGTTCACTCGGTCACATGTAGTTAGGCACCGAGTGTCGTGTTACGTCTAGGCCCAAGTTCGGGGCGTGACAAAGCTTGGTATCAGAGCCCTAGGTTCAAGAGTCCTAGGGAGTCTATGAAGCCATGTCTAGTGGAGTTTCCTTTATATGTGTGTGCCGGCCACTCATATAAACGGTTAACTACCAAGACATCCAGGATTATCACACTCCTTTCTACTCTAGATCGTGTCATGAAGCTTAGACCAACAATTAAACTTATGTTCCTATCGAATTCCATACGTATCTAATGCCCAAGCGATGGGCAAGAAAAACCCCCATGTTCTAGAGATGATGATTTCCCATTGGGGTATTATTATGGAGTATAGGTTGGTAACAAATGAGACATGAGATGATGTTAAAAGTGGGATGTAATGGGTAGTAGTATCGATTAGAGCATAACCTTAATAGAAAGTTTAAAAAAAGAGCAGTTATTATGCCTTATGGCTATTAGTTTACCTCAGTTACCGATTATACAGCCTTTCAGTTAGAATATCTATGGTTATTCAGTACGCTAGTATTCAGTTATATGTTTACCAAATATCCAATTTTCAGTGTATCAAAATTTCTAGTGACTTGTGAGTATACAGTGATTCGTATGTGTTCTCAAAGAAAATGTAAGTAATAGTGATTATAGCGAAACGTTTACATATTTTAGGTCTGGATTAAGACCAAGACTCACCGGAAGGCGCCAAAAGTGATTTATCAGATGATGATATACTTTGAAGGATAAGTTTGTGCATGGTAGTGTATTCGTATGTATTTTACCTCCTAGAACAACTTCATTTAATTCTTGGAAATGGAGCCATAAGTTGGATGATGGTAGTTCAGATGTCAGTCCCTAACATTGTTCACTATAGTTTTGGACAGAAAATAGCCTAAGGGTAAAATACCTAGGAGTCAGAAACGTTTGTTATTACCAAAGATGTGATTTCGTACAACTCATGCAAATGACTAGAAGATATGATGTATGAAATGAGAACCAAAAGCAGCCAATACTGAATTTCAGGGAATGATTTTAAGTTGTTTAGATTTTTCAAATCAGAACTAGAAGTACCGCGCTAGTAAGCTACTATAAGAAGCAGCTATTGATGTAAGATAAAAGATATGGCAGTTCCCCCTTAGGTTATGTAACTAAGTGATTACCGCGGATGTTTAAAGTATGATATGATTTTGTATTATATAGAAAGTTAGGGGTTAGATATTCTAATTTTGTTTAAGACAGATGAATTCCCTAAGTGTGACCTATGCACATAGTTTAGAAAAAAAAAGGATATTATGCGACCATAGAATAAGGTCGGATGATGAGGGAAGTTAGAAATAGCCTTATACTTCACTTTAGTTATTCAAAGCAGAACATGAACACATGACACTAGCAGGTAGTTAGTAAAAGAATAGTTAGTATGTTTGAGTAGATACAGTGAATCGCCACTTTCAGCAGAGCTAGTAGAGGTACAATTTAATCTACTTAGTAAATTTAACAATAGTGAGTGGGCAACAGTTTGAAACACCGAACGCATGTCAGAACTCGAAAAGTTTAAGTTAAACACGAATTACAGTGGTAGTGGGAAAAAAATCAGCTAGCAGTGAGAGAGAAGCTACAGAAGAATAGCCTTTAGGAATTACCGAAATGTGGTTTCTCCAAGACTGACAGTGTGAGCAGAGTTAAACTATTAAGATTGTGTATGATAATTGTGAATACATTAACTTTCCGTTATGTGAATAATTTAGTTTTTTTCTCAGAAGTAAGTTGGAAGATGAGTCGTCATTGACGTAGAGTGCAAAGAATCGCAAAAAAAAATAAGGAAAGTTATTTGGATCCCAAAAAAAAAAAAGAAGAAGAAGAAGAAGAAGAAGAAGAAGAATAATCCCCAAGTATAAGACCTTTGGTCTAAGGGGTGATGTGAAAACCATCAGTAAGTCCAGATGGAGATTTGAAACTCGAATAGTTAGCATGGGATATGAAAAAGAAAATCAGTTCGGTAATGAGGAAAAATTGTATATGTGACGACCCGGCCGGTCGTCTTAAGAATTTACGCCCCGATCCTCCATTAACTGCTTTCCCTAAGTTCATTTCTGCTATTTTGGTTTGCTGGGATGTTCAGTGTTGAGTTTCGGAAAGCTTTGGGACACTTAGTCCCTAAATGAGAGCTTAAGTGTTGAAAAGTGGTCCGTAGTCGGAACAGTGTGAAGACGACCTCAGAATGGAAATCCGATGGTTCTGTTAGCTCCGTTAGGTGATTTCGGGGTTTGGAGCGTGTTCGGAATGTATTTTGGAAGTCCGTAGCTCATTTAGGCTTGAAATATTGAAGCTTGAATTTTATAAGTTTCCGGTCCGATAGTGAGTTTTTGATCCGAGGGTCATTTGGGATGTGTGTGCAAAATTTCAAGTCATTCGGACGAGGTTCTGGTAGGTTTTTGATCGAAAATGTGTTTTGTTGGAATTTGAAGTTCTTAGGCTTGAATCTTTGATTAATTCAGGTTTCCAGCGTTGTTTTAGGTATTTTTAAGATTGGTACAAGTTTGAATAAGGTATTAGGTGGTATTGGTGCTTTTGGTTGAGGTCCCGGGGCCCTCGGGATGATTTCGGGTGGTTAACGGATGAATTTTGAAGTTATTGCAGCAGCTAAATGTCCCTCTTCTGGTATTTTCGCATCTGCGGCTTAGGAACTGTAGATGCGGCGCCGCAGAAGCGGCTGTGTGGCCGCAAAAGCGGCTTGTCTCCTTTTTCCTCAGAAACCGCAGAAGCGGTGCCATTTTCGCAAAAGCGGAGCCGCAGACGCGGCTTAGGCATCGCAGAAGCGGAGCCGCAGAAGCAACCTAGCTATCGCAGATGCGGCCCCGTTCCCTTTAGTGAAAACCGCAGAAGCGGCTTGGTTTCCGCAGAAGCGGGACCGCAGAAGCGGCCCCTTGTCCGCAGAAGCGGATATCCCTGGGCAGAAATTGAAATTTCGAGGGTTTGAGTTCATAAGTTGCAGAAATCAATTGAGAGCTCAGGAGACGGTGATTTTGAGTGGGTTTTGAAGTGAAGATCGTTGGGTAACATTTTCTTAATCTCTTCTAGTTATATTTCATCATTTTGTAGTTAAATCCATCATTAAAATTCGAATTTGGGATTAAAATTTGAAGAATTTGGTTAAAACTTCTTAGGCCAAAGTATTGGGTTTTGAGTGAGCATTTGACCTCCGATTTGGGAGATTTTTGCATGGTTAGACTCATGAGAGTACGAGGGTTCTGAAGATGTGAAAACTATTCGATTCCGAGGTGTTGGCCTGAAGGGGCATTTTGGTCATTTCACCTAATTTCACGTCGTAGCTTTGAATTTAATAGCAAAACCAGGTGTTTGCGATGTTATTTACAATGTGTAATTGATTGAATAGATTTGGGCCATTTGGAGTCGGATACTCGTGGCAAGAGCATGGTTTCTAGTTGATATTGAGCCGGTTCGAGGTAAGTGGCTTGTCTAACCTTGTGTGGGGGACCTTTTCCCTTAGGACATGATCTTTGAATATTTGAATGCCTCGTACGTGAGGTGACGAGCGCGTACTTGAGCTAATTGTTGTAAACCCGTTTCTACTTGAAGTATTTAAATTGAGATTTCCTGTTTACTTGTTCATTTTAGACTGTAAGTTTATACCTGTGCTAGCTTAGAGACGCATGTTTAGCTGGCTTACTTGCTTATTTGTTTAGCTGTACTATTTGTACTCTGTGAAGCATGTTAGGCTAGAATTTACTATTACTTGTCCTGATTTTAGCATTTATGCTGAGATTATGGGTTGTTGTCGTTGTGTGTTTAATTTGGGACTACGAGACGGCTTCCCGGGAGATCCCCTGTACTTGAGATATTCTGGACTGAGGGTGCGGGATACCAAGAGATCCCTGACACATGTGTTTCTATAAATATTGGGATACCAAGAGATCCCCGACTTACTTATTGAGGATACCCAGAGATCCTCGGGATACCAAGAGATCCCCGACTTACTTATCGAGGATACCAAGAGATCCTCGGGATACCAAGAGATCCCCGACTTACTTATTGAGGATACCAAGAGATCCTCGGGATACCAAGAGATCCCCCGGCTATTATTCCTTGTTGAGGGCAGTTTTCCTTGTATTGTTACCTTTGCTTTCTATTACTGTTCTTCCTTATTTACCTATTTTAGATTTTCGCTGTAGACTTTATTTAAACCGCTTCCGTTATCTCATTATTTATTATGTTTTATCTCAGTAGGGCCCTGACCTTCCTCGTCACTACCCAACTGAGGTTACGCTTGGTACTTACTGAGTACCGCTGTGGTGTACTCATGCCTCTTCTGCGCATGTTTTTCATGTGCAGATCCAGGTACTTCCTCCCAGGCGTATCATCCTCGTGGTGGAGAGTCCTAGCTGAGACTTGAGGTATATCTGCTACGTTCGCAGACCAGGAGTCTCTACTCTATTCCGGCTTTAGCAGATAGTTCCTTTCTTTCCTTTTATGTTGTTTAGACATTCTGGTGTAGAGCAGATTACTACATTCTATTAGCCTGTGTTTCCCGTGAGTTTTCGGGTTTTGGGATTTAGTTGTAGACTTCCGCATATTTTTGAGTTGTATAGGCCGAGTGGCCTTATATACAGTTGTTATTTCTGTATGTTCAGTTCTAATTAATTATTCCGCAAATGTTAGTTTGTTATTCCGCACTGTTAGGCTTACCTAGTTGTAGGAACTAGGTGTCATCACGACATGTTCATGGAGGGTGAACTGGGGTCGTGACAGTATAATTACCACAAGGATTATGCCTAATAGAGGTACAATGTAGTTAACTTTATGCTTCATTTTAGTTATTCAAAGCAGAACATGAAGACATGACACTAGCAGGTAGTTAGTAAAAGAATAGTTAGTATGTTTGAGTAGATACACTGAATCAGCACTTTCAGCAGAGCTAGTAGAGGTACAATTTAATCTACTTAGTAAAGTTAACAATAGTGAGTGGGTAACAGTTTGAAACATCGAACGCATGTCAGAACTCGAAAAGTTTAAGTTAAACCTGAATTACAGCGGCAGTGGGAAAAAAAATCAGCTAGCAGTAAGAGAGCAAGCTACAGAAGAATAGCCTTTAGGAATTACCGAAATGTGGTTTCTCCAAGACTGACAGTGTGAGCAGAGTTAAACTATTAATATTGTGTATGATAGTTGTGAATACATTAACTTTTCGTTATGTGAATAATTTAGTTTTTTTCTAGCTTAGAAGTAAGTTGGAAGATGAGTCGTCATTGACGTATAGTGCAAGGAATTGCAAAAAAATAAGGGAAGTTATTTGGATCCCAAAAAAAAAAAAGAATCCCCAAGTATAAGACCTTTGGTCTAAGGGGTGATGTGAAAACCATCAATAAGTCCAGATGGAGATTTGAAACTCGAATAGTTAACATGGGATATGAAAAAGAAAATCAGTTTGGTAATGAGGAAAAATTGTATAATTACCACAAGGATTATGCCTAGCATGTGTAAGAAACACCAAGTGATTAGAATGATCATCGTGCTTAGTTATTGATAATAAAGTGATCACAGAAAAGCTGTAAAATCATGCCTATTTATGTGTTATGAGGGTAGTGCCATTGCAAGTACATGTCAAAGACTTAGGTCACAAAAATGCTATAAGTGTTTTCAAGAAGTGCTTAAGAAGATAAAATGTGAGAAGTATAACTCATGATTGAGGTGGATAAGAGAACTCTGGTGAAAGAAGTTCACCAGCCAAGATAGGAATTTGACTTCGGACACTGAAGATGACAGAGTTGTTGTCTAGAATAGCACTTGTTCCCCTTAGTAGCCGAAGAGAAGGAGAAAAAATTTGATGATCCCTACGTGTTGCAGTTGAAAGAGGAGATTCACAAGTATACGACGGTGGCTTTTGAATAAGGGGGAGATTATGGTACTTTGAGGTACCAGGACAGATTGGGTGTTCCAGACATAGATGGACTTAAAGAGAGAAGATCATGTTAGAAGCCCATAATTCCAAGTATTCTTTTCATTCAGATTCCCCAAATATGCATCATGATCAAGGAGATTTATTGGCTGAACGACATGAAAAAGAAAGTCGCAGACTTAGCGGCCAATTGTCTGAATTGTCAGCAAGTGAAAGTCGAGCAGTAGAAAGCCTAGTGTTTTATCACAGAATACACATATTTTGAGTGGAGATGGTAAATATGAAATTTATAATGGGATTATCTTGCTCATTTTAAAAGCATGATTCGATTGGATGATCGTAAATCGACTTACCAAGCCAGCACAGTTCTTGCCAGTAAAGACTACAGATTCAATAGAAGATTTTACCAAGTTATACATTCAGGAAATTGTCTGAGTGCATGGGACTCCGTTGTCCGTCATTTCGGACTGTGGTGCTCAGTTTAAAATGAACGTCTGGATGTTCTTTCAGAAATAATTAAGAACAAGTTTTTCATCCTCAAAAAGATAGTCAGGCAGAGCCCAATATTCAAAAAGTTGAGGATATGTCCTTGATGTTAAAAGTAATTGGGATGATCACATCCTCTCATTGACCTTGCAAATAGTAACCTACCATTCTAGTATCAAGATGGCACGTGCGAGACTCTGTATGGGCAAAGGTGTAGATCGCCAATTGGTTGGTCCAAAGTTGGTGAAGAGGAGTTGTTGGGACCAAATTTGGTCTATCAGACTATGGAGAAAGCTAAGTTGATTCAAGAGCGTTTGAAGACGGCTCAGAGCAGCCAAAAGTCCAATTGGAGCGTGCGACATAGAGACCTAGAGTTTCAAGTTGATGATTAGGTGTTTCTGAAAGTTTTGCCTATGAAATGCATTATGATATTTGGGAAGAAGGGGAAGCATAGTCCCTGCTATATTAGGCCATATAGAATCTTTCAAAGGATCAGTCAATTAGCTTATGAGTTGGAGTTGCCACCAGAATTTGTGGCTGTATAACCACCACTTCACGTGTCATGTTATAACATTCATGCTTCCAGTACTCAGATACTCATGTCAGTTCAGTACTCAGATACTCATGTTTGTTCAATACTCAGATACTCATGCTAGTTCAATACTCATGTCAGTTCAATACTCAGATACTCATGTCAGTTTAATACTCAGCTACTCATGTAAGTTCAATACTTAGATATCCATGCCAGCTTAGTACTCTGATATTGATGTTAGTTCAATTCTCAAATATTCGTGCCAGTTCAATATTCATATACCTATGTCAGTATTCACGTATCTATGGCAGACCAATATTTAGTCAATGCAGTAGTCATTCAGTTCAGTATCTCAACAGTTCAGTAATCATGTATCCATTCAGTTTAGTTTGCAAGTATTATTGAAATTTCATATTTCCACCATACTCGTTTAAGGTCCGGAGTTAGCAGAAGTTACAGTTAGGACAATCATTCGAGGACGAATGATCCCAAGGGGGAGATAATGTAACTCCCCGTACATTTAGACTAGGTGTGGATATGTTAAATGGCTATTAATCTAATATTTTAGACATATGAAGTCCTAGCGGTTTGAGTATGGGTGAAAATAGTTGTTTTAGAATCAAGATGGAGAATGAGGTGCATAAGATTCGATAAAATCTACGAAGTTTACAAAATGTCAGTTTTGCAGAAGGTTTAGTGAAAAACCTGTAAGGTATTTGGGAAAACACAAAACACGAAAGTTGTAGGCTTTTGAAATATCTTTCGAACAATATATTATGTAGCCCAAACGGATATCTGTGCAAAACGTTATGCGCATTTTATAGAACAGTATGCGATATGCGCGCCCCGAGCGCGGCCGCGCTCCTGAGGCAGTGTTACTACCATTTTGGGCGGTCAGGTGCGCGGTCAGGCCTACCGGGTGCGCGGGGGCGCTCATGGGGGTCATTTTAAAGCCCTACTTTGTCCCCCACAGACCCAAAACATAAAAACTTGCTCTAGAAAGGGGAACTCTTAAAAACCTAACTCCTTAAGGGTCCCTCCACCATCCAAGGTATGTTCATATGGTGATTCTAAGTTAATTTCAATCTCCCAACATCTTATTAACATGGGTAAACTCTCCATATCATTAGATATTCGATTGAGACATCATTGTTGAGAGAAGAAACCCGAGAACTCGAATTCAAGAGGATTGAACTTCAAAAAGGTAATGTCTTCACCCTCTAATTGATTATACTATTGGATTAATGATTATAGACTCTAGTTCATGAGATACGAGTTGATGGCTTTGATAGAAAAGCATGGGTTATAGGTTTGGGGTGTTGATTGTTGATTATTGGTTAAGGGTGTTGTTTACCTTATGGGTGATAAAGAAGGATGTTGATTATAACAATTTGAGACTTTAAAATTTATCTAGGAGCAAGAGAGTGGGATATTGGGTGTAGAGACACCATTAATAAGGACTATGATGCTTTATGTCACCAAGTGTTTGAGAAAATGCTTAAGTGACCAAAACATGAGAATTATTGCTAATATGGAATCCCTTTGACTTGTATTGATATAGATTAAAGTTGAAAGGGTTGGAAAATATTGTATTACGCTCAAGAGCAGGAAGTTAAGGTATGTGAGGCTAACTCTCTATGTTTGGGAATTTTAATGATTCTCCCTACACTACGTTTCTTTTATGACGTTACCAATTGCCTCAGAAATATAGTTAAGCCTAATTCCTTGAATAGTTTTAGAACTTCTATTCTCTAGCTTCATAACTCGTTCACTACATTCATTCTAAACATTGTGAGCTTAGTGCATATTCAATATAGACTTGGGTTTGATGCCCCCGAGTCTTAGTATAGATTACTTAGTATGCCATAAATAGTAGAAGTTTCAGTGTTCATAATCAGTTTAAGAATACATGTCTCAGTCTAGTCCTATTCAGTATTCCAGTATTATGTAACTCAGTGTGATCCAGTATTCCAGTATCATGTAACTCAGTGTGATTCAGTATTTCACTATCATGTATTGCAGTTTGATTCTAAATTCTTGAATGTTGAACACCTGTATTTGGTCTTGAGGTCGTAGTTTATATGCTTTATGCATACTGGGCCTGAGGCTGTAGTTTATGCTTTATGCATGTTTGGGCCTTAGGCGGTAGTTTATTCTTTATGCATTTTTTGGCCTGAGGCCGTAGCTTGTGCACATATATATTGGGCCCGAGGCCGTAGCTTATTCAGATAAACAGGTTGTTCATCATTCAGAAGAGGGAGTATTCATATCCTTACTTCCTTTGTTCAATTCAGTTATCAGTTATCAGTTATCATTTCAGTTTCTGTTTCAGTAGTATCATTTCAGTACCAATTATCAATTCTCAGTTATCAGCTTAGTTTCAGTTTAAGCATTTTGAATTCTTTCTTTCAATTGCTTTACATACGAGTGCAATTCAAATGTACTGACGTCCCTTTTGCCCGGGGCCTGCATCTCACGATGCAGGTAATGATTTACATGTTGATGATTCAGAGCGCTAAGATTCTTGTACCAGCTGTTTGGTGATCCCCAGTTCTTTCGGGCACTATCATTACTTTACGGTCTTTCAGTATTTACAAGCAGTTAGTGTTTTCAGTACTTCATTAAAGGCTTCATAGACTAGAGTAACAGTTAGACAGAGTCTCAGGCTTTTGATGCTAAGCAATGTTGGCTACATATATGTTTCAGACTTCTTTTAGTATTTCCTCACTTTTATTTATATCACCATACTTTCAGTATATGAGCATGTGTTAGTTTATCTTCTGCATTCATTATGTTATGATATCACATGTTGATTCAGCTAGCCAGTTGGTCTCGGTCACATGCCAGTGTCGTGTTATGTCCAGGCCTAGGTTCGGGGCGTGACAGTACCTCATTACCTATACTTGTTTACCTTTAAATCTCACATCATATATTCTGTCTCTTTCATAACCTCCCTTCCACATAGGTGGAATCACATCCACAACTTGAAGCTCTACTATAGTACTTGCACCTTTAGTACATACACAATCCGGTAGGAGCTTCATACTGACTTATTATGAGGCTGGTACTCTTCTAACTGGCTTTATTATAAAGTCGTTATAAGATATGGTCGTCGTACTATCTCTCTCGTACCTCTGATATTAAGAGTAATCCTGCAATGTTCTGAATCACGACTTGTATAATTATCTGGATCTAATAATCAAACTCCTGATTTACTTAGTTGATGTAACTCTTTTGTTCCTCTTCTCTCTCAGCCTTTAAGTAGGCTTAAGATATCTTCCGATATGCGGCTCGGGGTATTAGTTATTACTTTAGACTTTCGTGGACACTATGGAACATCCATGATATAATCTTCTAACAATTCAAGCCTTTGTCTGTGATGTGGACTCAATTCTATCTTTTAACTTATACCAGAGTCTTATAACTGTAGGAATGTCAGCATATATGCTGCATGAATAATACTCTGAAATCTTGAGTGCGGTCGTAACATCACTAACTCCTGGTCATAGATCGAATATTTCCTTTCATGCCTTCTAAGTGGTCTTTAAACGTAAAAAAAATTACTTATCCTAGTTTTTCTAGCACTTGGTGCATGAATACTTAGGCTTATCTTGGTGCCCACATATATTAGAATTTCGTGCAACTCATATGATCACGAATATTACTTTTGATTTTTACCTCCCTTTCATTGGTCACGATAGGTGCCACTTTCTTATGGAGTGCATACAATGTTGTAGTGAGATTGTTATTCCAAGATCATTTCTTTTTTAGGTCACTATGGTTATGTTGAAGCCTTCTTCCTTCTTTCCTCAGCTAGTCTTTCGTTGTAGCACTTGGGGGAGACCCTCTGACTCATGTAAAGCTGCGATCTTATTACATTGTATACCCAACAGAATTTTTGATGTTCTTACTCGCCTATAATTTTCCTTAGTTACTTACATCCGCGCCCTTGTGCTCGTAGAGTTACTTCTGAACTAATATTTTGATTGTCTCCCTAGTGGAACTCTCCTTTATTTCCGTAACACTTATACGGTACCTTTTACTACTCCAACTCCTATCTGAATATATATCAAGGATTACGATGTCGCATCTGTGAGACTGAATTTCCTATGCTGGGTTTCACTATGTTTATCTTGCATGATCTTTTGATTTATCTGAGTCCTTTTGTCTAGCCATAACTAGACTCTTCCTGAATTGACTACTAACTACTCGTCAGTCCATGCTCATATCTATATTTAGTGTAATCTCTCTTGGGTTATTCCCATTGTCTTAAATTATCTCTCGCACTGGCTCCTTATTTATCAAGTGCTCATTCACACTTATTTTTCAATAACATCCTAGGTGGGAACCCTTGTTGCATCTTCCCTCCATCGTGCTTGTATAATGTTCTGGAATCATAACATATCTGTAGGATCAGAATAAATGCAATCTCATCCCTTTTGCCTTTTTATCGCATTCTTCCTTTATTAGTCCATAGTTACCTCTTCCTCTTTGGCATCTTTTCACATCTTCACTGACTCTTAATCGCCTTGCAGTAACCCTTCTATACCAGGGATAACTGAATTTCGTATGCACGCCTAGTGTAACTGGCACACTAAGTCCCTTAAGCTTAACTCTGCTCACAGTGCTTGCTTTAGGGACGCATCTTCCTGAATTACCATTAAAGGTTATTCTTCCGTTGTCCATTCTATTATTGCCGGAACGTGATCTCTGAAATTCTCATGATGCCGACTATTATCAAATCCTTCGGTCCCTAAATCATGTTCGATTTTTTTTCTTGTTTACTAGCCCATACTAATTTCTCTTACTCCGGAGGTCTAACTTAGCCTTCTAATAATCATGTCGGAGTCACCGACCCATTTCTTGAAATAAGGATATGTCTTTATGGCTTATACTTTTTATGGTCTCAAGGCATGTCACCTCTTGTATTTTCCTTCACTTGACTATAGACTCTGTCATCGTGTCATATTTTTATTTACCATTATCACCAATTTATCACATCTTACTCATAATACTTCATTTACTGTCTCCTTGTTCTTCTGCTAATATCTCTGTCTATTACCTTATTCTGAAAACTTCAACAAAATATTCTTTCGCTCTTAGCTCAAGTTTCTCCATCTACTGGCTCTTCGGGTCGCCTCACATTCTCCCTTGACTAGGGACGGGATCCATACTAAGGTAAATATTTATCCTTTCTAGGATTTCACTGCCTATCTTCTGAAATTTCTGAACATTCTAGCATTCATTATCTGACTGTTCTATTCTAGAGTGCACCATATGGGTGTCTCACAAGGAGATCTATTACCACGTTTGCACTATCCTTCGGAAATATTAGCTAATGATAACAATCCATCCACCATTTTGGGCTACTCTAACCCCAGCTGGATCCTGTTATCCCATCTTTCTCTTAATATATATATATATATATGTTAGCTCACATAGGGCATAACTGAGATAGGTGTGTCCAGTTGTATATATCTCTATTATTGTGCAAAGTAACTCAGAAAGCATATATTTCTCTTCTTGAATTGTAAATACTGATAATCTTCACTAACTGGGTACCACGTATCCTTCTTCACCTTGCTTCTTTTACTTGTTGAAAGTTGTATCTACCTTCTGATTCTCTTATTGCTTTTTACCATATAGGTGGATAGATATTCATGCCTTAGGGTTCTTTATCAAGAAGCTTACACGTCTTAGTACACACATGATCTGCTAAAGACTTTGCATTTACTCATCATAAGCACGATGCAAAATCGAGTTCTTCTGCCTCAACTCTTCCACAACCACATTCAATCTCTTACCAACTGTCTTTTTGGATGTAGGTATAATTATATTACGAATAAAATAAAATTTAGTAGTTTGAATTCTTACAATTGAGCTCTACCACACGATCTAGAGTAAGAAGAAAGAGTAACAGTCCTAAATGCTCTGTAGCCTCCTGCTTATAAGTGTGGTGCACAACACACCCATAAACAAGACTCTACTAGACACGGCTTGTGGACTCCCTAGGATAGAACTGCTCTGATACCAAGTTTTTCACGCCCAAAACCTGAAGAGCCGTGGCCGGCACCCGGTGCCATCCTCGGCCCGAGCGTACCATTCTGTAACTATGAACTCTGGAGGGGTAACCATTAACTTAGGCCGATGAGGCCATATTTTGAATCATCTGAAAATAACTTCTGTAACCAGCAATACCAAACTAAACACCTACATACGGCTGATAAAACGAGTGATATAATATATGTACGGGACTCGTCTACAAGCCTCTAGAGATAACTGAACTGTATCATGGTCGGGACAGGGCCTCGACTTACCCATTAAACCTGTATATATGAAATAGACTCCAAGGTATAGACCTGGTAATTCCGAGGAAGTCGAGCTTACCAACCAAGCTGATGTTGGACTCTGTCTACTGGGAAGTTCAATTCAGCTGCCTATCGGGACCTGCAGGCGTAAAATGCAGCGTCCCCAGCAAATGGGACGTCAATACGAAATAATGTACCGAGTATTTAAGGCAACAGAATAACTGAAAGTTGAAACTGAACTGATAACATAATAACTGAAAGTAACTGGGAGTCAAATATAATTTGAAAATATGCTTACCTGCTGATACCGATTCATCTCTCTCAATATAGTAAGTAAAATAGATGTCCGGCCTTATAATGCTCGGTATGTGTAACTGCTCAGTCGTAGTAGGCTCGTTCATATGCGCTCGGCCATACTTGGCTCTGTATCTCAGCCATTCTAGGCTCGGTCTTAGGCGCTCGGCCACAGTAGGCTCGGTGTATATCTTACCATCTGATCAAAGGTTGCCCAATAGGGGCCTGCCCATCGATTATAGCTCGATGGCGGTGAAAATACTATAATATTGTGTGTGTGTATGTATGTATATATATATATATATATATATATATATATATACACACACACCCTCTGCTCACTTGGTTGAAAGAAGACAAAACTAAACTAAATATGAAGTCCCGATAAGGGAGAATTATAACTTATGAGACTAGGACAATGTCCATAAATTCAGGAACAGGAACTTCTCTTTAAGTCTCGTTATCAAATACATGTAGTTACTGGATCATGACAAAATGAAGCAAAGGTTTAGCCTTAACATACCTTAACTCCGTTGAGTCCTTAATACCTTCCAAGCAATTCTTCAAACAACTCAACTTTCACAGCATGAGGAGTTTCAAAATCAGTGTTGAGTAAAGGCTAAGTCTGCAACTTAAACTAGTAGCTCATTTATGTAAATCTAGGCAGTATCTACCTTGTAACAAGGCCCTCCTCCAATACCATATATCAAAAACAACAAGAAAACAAAGATAAAAATATGTATACATCATTTTCCAATCTTATCTCCATCATAGTATAACACAAAACAACCCATACACCCTAATCACTTCATATATAAAACGACAACCAAAGTAGTGTCAAACAACCTAAAATATATAATGATGAATGACTAGCCAACCATTCCATCATTATGTGGTGTTTCTCCACACGTTTTCTCCTACAAAACTCCATAAAACATCAGCACAAGAGTCCAACACGAGTGGAGTACAAAACAGTCCACTAAAAGTGAAATAAACCGAACTCACGGTTTCCGATCACCGTCCCGTGAGTTCTAACTATTAGGAAACAAATTTATCAACCTTCCTTGAAAGCAAATATACAGAAATTAGGTGTTTTCTTAAAATATGAAGTACCTTCCAATACTCAAACTACAAAGAAAAAGAGAGGCGATATAGCGATACTTACGTCATAGGGATCGTTCTAATGTTATCGCTTCTTGATTTCTTACCCAGGATGTTAATCTTCTTGGAAACCCTTGTAGAGAGCATAAGGGTAAGTTTATGGGGGTTCTATGTGCGTCTTCTTTGAAAAAAAGGAAGATAAAGACGATTTGAAACCTATATATATCAACTTTTGGAAAGTCAAAGAGGTGCTAGCTTGGCACCCTAGCATTGGCCTTTCTTCCGACGCTTATATCTTTTTATCGGGATGTCGTATGAACAAATGATTAAAATCGTTCGAAAATAAATTCCAATACCTTCAATTCGGTATATAATATTTCCCAAAAAGACCTCATATAACATACGAAATGTATTTCTCAAAAAGCTTTAGTGACACACCTACTTGCCACCTATGCAGTCTCGCAAAACTGTAAATATCTCTCTATTCCAATGTTGTATCGACAAAAAGTTTAATGTGATAGAAACTAGACTAATAGATATCCATTTTGGTAGGTAGATAATCTTCTAACTCCAAGTATATTGGGAGAAAAGCTCAGCAACAGTTGACCTAAGTTCCAACACATTTACGAACGTAACTTGTGATGACCTTTTCCAACTTTTGTTCCACAACTCACTTGACTTCAAAACATAACACACAACTATCATACGACTAAAATAAATCATAACATAATATCATTATAATGTTAAGCACCATAGTCTCACCCTAAAAGTACATGTTATAACATTTCAGCTTGTCGACTTTTGACAAAACTTATTTTTTTCGATTCGTTTAGCTTCTTAGCCTTCCAACACTCTTGGTACATGGTATTAGTTATCTTAACTTTTTGTAACCTCCATGGTAATATGATTAACTTACTTTATTTGCTTTCAAAGATGATATCATTTCTAAGCTTACATCAGTTCACTTACGACGTACTCTCACGTACGAAAATATAGGGTGTAACATTCAATTACATCGGTTGTTTCATAGCCTAGTTCACGGTAATCTGTGAACCCATTTTCAAACTGTTGAAGAAATATGCTGCCACAAAATGGATAGAAGAGTGCCAGAAAGCCTTCGACAGAATCAAAGAGTATCTCGTAAACCCGCCAGTGTTAGTTCCCCCTGAACTGGGGAAGCCACTATTGCTCTATTTGTCAGTCATAGATAACTCCTTCGGTTGTGTGTTTGGGCAACATGACGAAACTAGGAGAAAGGAGCAAGCCATCTCCTACTTAAGCAAGAAGTTCACACCATGGGAGGTCAAGTATACTCTGATAGAACGCACTTGTTGTGATCTGACTTGGATTGGTCCGAAGCTAAAGAATTACATGTCAGCATACCCTACGCATCAGATATCTCGGCTCGATCTAATCAAGTACATTTTTCAGAAGACAATGCCTACCGAAAAACTAGCCAAATGGCAGATTCTCCTCAGTGAATTTAACATTGTGTACACAACTCAAAAGGCTATCAAAAGACAAGCTTTTGCCGACCAGCTCGCAGAGAATCCGGTGGATGGGGATTACCAACGGCTTACCACGTACTTCCCCGATGAAGAAGTATTATTTTCCAGAGAAGATACTGCAGAACCGTGCCCCGGATGGAGAGTGATTTTTGATAGAGCAGCAAACTTTGAAGGAGTCGGAATTGGGGCCGTCCTGATTTTGGAATCTGGACAGCACTATCAATAATCGGCAGAGATAAGATTCCCTTGCACCAATAATATGGCGAATTATGAAGCATGAATCCTTGGGATTAGAATGACATTCGACATGAACATTAAACAACCTTTGGTCATAGGAGATTCTGATTTGCTGATACACCAAGTCTAAGGAGAATGGTCCACCAAGAATGTCAAAACACTTCTGTACCTGCACTGCGTGAAGGAGCTATGCAAGAAGTTTACAAAGATTAAGTTCAAGCACGTCCCTAAGGTTCAGACCGAGTTCGCCATTGCCCTTGCAACCCTATCATCTATGATTCGGCATCCAAACAAGAACTATATCTACCCTATCGAGGTAGAGATCAGGGATCAACATGCTTATTACTTCCATGTAGATGAAGAACAAGATGGTAATCCATAGTATCACGACATCAAGAAATTTCATTCGACTAGAGAATACCTGGAAAGTGCTACTTATGGTCAAAACCGAGCCCTTAGGAAGTTGGCAACCCATTTGTTTCTCAACGGAGAAGTATTGTATAGGAGGACCCTAGACTTAGGTTTGTTGAGATATGTAGACGCTGCTAAAGCAACCAGATTACTAGAGGAAATACATGCAGGAGCATGCGTACCCCACATCTACAAGTTCACATTAGCCAAGAAGATTTTGAGAGCTTGATACTTTTGGATGACTATGGAACGCGACAGCATCCCCTACGTGCAAAAGTTTCACTAGTGCCAGATTCAAGGGGATTTCATCCGGGTCCACCAAATGAGCAAAACGTAATGGGTTCACCTTGGTCGTTCGTCCCCCTAGGGCATGGACGTGATTGAACCTATAGAGCCTGCAGCATCAAATGGACATCGATTTCATTTTGATATCTATCGACTATTTCACCAAATGGGTCAATCCATCTACTTACAAGGTTGTCACGAAAAAGGTAGTGGCAGATTTTTTCCGAAATAACATCGTTTCCAAATTTTGGTATACCGGAGTCTATCATCACCGACAATGCCGCTAATCTCAATAGCGACCTCATGAGAGAAATCTGCGAGAAGTTCATAATCGTCCACCACAATTCAACAGCCTACAGACCATAAATGAATGGGGCAGTCGAGGCAGCTAACAAGAATATCAAGAGGATTCTGCAAAAGATAGTGGATAATCACAAACAATGGCATGAGAAACTGCCTTTCACTTTACTGGGTTATCGGACTACCATAAGAACATCCACTTGGGCAACGCCACACATGTTAGTATACGTCACTATAGTAGTGATACCCGCAAAGGTCGAGATGTCGTCTTTAAGAGTAATTCAAGAGGAAAAATTGGACGACGCAGAGTGGATGCGGGTCAGGCAGGAACAACTCATGCTCATTGATGAGAAAAGAATGGACACAGTGTGTCATGGTCAGCTATATCAAAACAGGATAGCCTGTGCTCTTAACAAGAGAGTGATGTTTCGCCAATTAACACCGAGGCAGTTGGTTTTGAAGAAAATCTTTCCCTATCAAGAAGAAGCCAAAGGAAAGTTCGCACCAAACTGGCAAGTTCCTCACGTGGTTCACCGAGCACTGTCGGGTGGGGCTCTAATCTTGGCAGAGATAGATGGAAGAGTCAACACAATGCCTATCAACTCGGACGCAATCAAGAGATACTATGTCTGAAGAAAAATAGAGTTAGGTTTTTGATGTAACAGAACTATGTTCAACCTAACTTTCCACGGAGGGATATGTAGGAAATATACGTAGGGGTCGGTTTCTCTCCCCCTTTTCCGGTGTAATAGAAAAACCAATTATCACTTTTGTATGTTACTCAGGAACTACGCTGACTTGATTTCCTCTTAAAGGAATACGTAGGTAATCCGCATCAGATTCAGTCATCTTTTGTAAATTAACTACGTTTTGGCCTAATTCCACTTGGATACGTAGGTTGTTTGAGTCAGACTCGGCCATTTTCATTCTTAATCTCATCATTTTGCATCTACTGTAATCAAACTACATCTTGATCGGATTCCACTTGGATACATAGGCTACCTGAGTCAAGCTCGGTCATCTTCATCATATTTTATCATAATCCATGAACTACGTTCAAACCTGATTCCATTTTAGATATGTAGGAAACTTGAAAGGGTTCATTCATAACCTTAGGAAAGCCTTGTAATGCAGTAGTTCAAATTAGGACGTAGCCGCAACGGCATTTTCAAAATCATCACCGAAGATCAAAATCAACATGACAAAATTTTCAAGAGGATACGCTCACGTGTGGAAAATGGTTTGTAACATATCATAATCTCGAACGACGACATTTTCCTTAAAATACATTATTCTCGAAATATATATATATATACACTAATTTGTTCCATCTACCGAACTTCACACCGGAATCATGAAAAGACCAGGGCAAACCAACATTGTAGTCGACACAAGCCAACCCCCCCCCCCCCCCCCCCCCCACTAAGAAGTTTTCTTTGAGTGCAGGGCTGACAGGGAGCAAGGGAGCACTAGGACCACACTGGGCAAATAACAAACCTGCCACTTGCCTAAGATTATCTCTCCTCTTCCTTTACTTAAATTTTTCTAGTACAACTAAGGCTAATCATTGAATCCTCTGCAGGTACCTCGAAATCAGACAACTAATATGGAAAACCTATAAATAGAAAACAGTCTACTCAACCAATCGGAGCATCTTGTACTAAACAAAATGTCGGCTTCACCAATTGAAGCCCTGTGCATAGCAAACCGTTTGTTCATCCAATTGGAGCATCCTGTACAATCCGAACGTTGACTTTACCGATTGAAGTCCTGTATATAGCAAACCATCGGCTCAATCTATCGGAGCGCCCTGTACAAATCAAACGTGGGCTTCGCCACCCGGAGCCTTGTATATAGCAAACTGCAAACTTCACCAACAAAGTAATTTGCATCGCTACTTTGCAACGGACACTAGAATAGGAAATCGCAAACCTCTTCGCCGATGTTTTGCCGATCAATGGCTACAACTTAGCTTTGCAATCAAGAGTATCTCTTAGGCCTGCTTTATTTCGTTTACCATTACTTTGAATGTTTTTAACGATTTGCTCATTCAGCTAGAGGCATGATTATGGTTTTAGTCAATCACTCCCAAGCAGAGAATACTTTACATTTCAGTGCAAAGCTCTCCCAACAAGCGGAGATGCACTCTACAAATCAAGCTCTCCCGATAAGCGGAGACATTCCTCAGTACAAAGCTCTCCAAACAAGCGGAGACGCACTCTACCAATCAAGCTCTCCCAACAAGCGGAGAAAATTTTCAAATGCTCCGACATCTGCGGAACGGTGCACAGCCCAGTAACAAATCAATTCAAGATCAAGTATCTCATCATCCCGATAATACGGCTCGCCGGCAGCCAGGCATCATCATTCCTGCATCATTTACATCGCATCTTCTTCATTACAACATGTTGGTATGCATGCATTACATTTGTTTTGCATGAACAAACACTATGACATGGAACTTTTCTTAGCAGCAAACCGAACCACAACACTATGGGGACAGCCAACAAATTTGCGGGCCTAAGATCCCAACTCAAGACGATATCTTTCAAATCAGGCCGCGAAATTCAAGCTACCGTAAGTGACCAATTTTTCGTCTCGCCATATCGTCACAATACCATACAGAGTCAATTCTTGCGAGTGTCGCTTCCCCAAAATCTCTACTCCAGAACTACATGAGGTCTGATCCTCGTTAAGCCCGAGGTGTGTAAGCAATTCAAAGCCAGAATTTGGCCCCAATATTCCCAAATCTTTCTCGATTCTTCCTTAACTTAACCCTACAATTCACCTGCCCCATTTCCTGCAATATTTGCCTAAAATTTGGGACAATATTAGCTTTGGTTCAATTTCTTTGCCCGAAAACTCTTTCATCGTCTCCGGTCAAAGAGGGCTACCTATTGACGGCCAATTTTGACCCTCCCCTTTTGAGTTAATTTATTTATACGTAGTAATTTACAATAATGTTTTCAAAGGATTCTTCACTAATAATTATCTATTTTTTACAAATTAGCCAAGCATTAGTTTTAAAATTAATCACATAGTATTAATATTATGTAATTACAAACATATTTACTATTTTAAGATTACTAAAATATTTCTTATATATATGTTATATAGGTTCTATAATTAATTTGATAAATTACTCTCTAATTTCTAGTTAATAAGATTATTATGTGAAAATTCAAAATTAGTGTTACAATGTGGAAAATAAAGTATTTTATATCTTTTATAAATAATTAATTTAAAGTAACTAGTAGTATATATTATAATTATAATTTTACACTTTATTGAAAATTATTAAGTTTATCTAAATTAAATTCAAAAGGGGTTAAAAGACCAAAAGGCCACAATTGCAATTCTCAAATCAAAGGTAAAAATTACCATTTTTTTCAAATTATTCTTGGTCCAATTGACAAGCCCAGTCCGAAAAGACACCCAAGCCAAACACCCGTCTCTTTCCACCATCGCGATCCAAGTCACTCCATTTGCACCAATCAACGTTTGTCACGTCAATCGTCTTCAACACTCACATAAGAAACACAATGATTTGAGCCATTGATCCAAACCATCGACGGCCCACGATTATTCCCATTTTCTCTTTTAGTTTTGACCCCTTACGAGATATTATCTCCACAGTTGGATCACACAAATCCAACGATTCCCATATTTTCCCAAATTAATTTTCTTTAAACATATAAAGCCCCGATTTATCAGGGTCGTTGATCAAATGATCAAATGGCCCATATTCCATCTTGCAAACATAACCCTAGAGACCAACCCCCCAATTACCCAAACCTTTAATCATTTCGTCTCTAACCTCACCGCCTCTCTTTCCCCCTCGTCTCTCTTTTCTCTCAACCTCACAAGCCAAATCAATCACCAGACCTTGCACAAATTCGTGCGAGGTCACGAGTTCATTAGAGACTCGTCTCTTTCTCCTTCCCTAGCCGTGATTCCTGTTGAATTTTCCTCTCTCATCATCAGAGACGTAAACCCCCAAATCTGAACCCTAACCCTAAAAGATGAAACCTCAAATTGCCATTGTTCTTTCAAATCCGTGGTATGCATAGCCGTTTGTTTTGCTCCTATATCTTAGAACTCTTCACTCTTTCCATTTTCACCATTCGATTTCAAAGTCCTAATCAAGAAGGTCAGACCAAAAGAGTGAAATTTCAACTCATCAGATTTCTTCCTTCGTCTATCAAAGTAAGTCTGAGACACTAGCTGGCTTCAATATTGGTATTCGACACCCAATGGTCAAATTCAATGACCTATGGGTACTAGGGTTCTGACCAGCGATCTCTTATGCTTCAACGATCGATCCCTCCTCTCAGGTAAAATG
This sequence comes from Nicotiana attenuata, assembly GCF_001879085.1. Lineage (NCBI taxonomy): Eukaryota > Viridiplantae > Streptophyta > Magnoliopsida > Solanales > Solanaceae > Nicotiana > Nicotiana attenuata. The sequence goes on along the minus strand of NW_017674748.1, from coordinate 25,967 downwards.
GACCCTGCTTTTTCCCTCTGTTCCTTTCTAATTTTTTTACTCGATTCGTTATCATCACCTGCCATGCGTCTCTCTCCACTACTTATTTTGAATTTGTGAAACCCTAGAGCTTTAGATGGCACTGTAAAAGGGGCCTTTAATTTTCTCACCAAACAGACGAACACGACGACCTTACTGTTCTTTTCTTTTTGTTTTCTAAGTACCATCGTCGATTCGAACTTGAAGTTCATGGGATCTTAATCAACTAAGAGAGCCTTCGTTTGGTCTGCTACCCTAAAAAAGGTCAGCACATCCCTCGTCTCTCTCTTTTGTTCATCTCATTTAAATTTTGTAAATGTGTTAGTTATCTTCTGAAAATTACAGTTGTTTATGGTGTTTCTGATTAGTATGAGAATGCATATGTTCTGATAGTCTAATGTCTGCTTGTGATTATTTGTCCTGCCTTTCGAGTCTTTAATTGATGATTGATCAAGTCATTAAATGATTCTTATTGATTTTCGTTTCTGAGTTCTAACAGTCTACATGTTTAAGCTGTATTGTGTCTCGAATGATTATTCACACTTACCTAAACTCCACAGTTTTTAATTGATGATTCTGTAGTGATCTTTCCCTTTTACATATTGTTTTCCATGTACTTTATCAGTCTTATAGCCAAGTAAATTGTTGGATGACCATGATTGAGATGAATATGAAGGTTCCCAAGTTTATATTATCTACCTTTTAACTTAAGCATGAAATCTAAGTGTTTTTCTTCTCTGTACTTAGTATCTGCTAACTTTGAAAGTAACTGTTGGGTTGTCACCATGACATTCTCATCTTGGTGTTGTTGCATCTGTTGACCTGGTTTTGTTTGAATTAAACTTTCTTCTTTTCATGAATACCCATAGCTCTACTGTACACATCCTGTTGGGATTAAGTTATCGTCCCTTCATAAACAAGTCATGATCATGTTTTGTTGACTGGTGGTTGTTGAGCTGTCTCATGTTTGATTAAAACCTTCAGTTACATGTTCCATTCAAAACCTACTTGGTATAGTACTTCCCTGCCTTTATTCTCTTTGAACTACTGTAGGTTCTTGTGAAGCTTACATGCATCTATCACTAAGTTATCCTCCAGCAAAAGTAGGACTTAGTTGTTCTTTATTAATCAAGTGATAACTTTTACAAACTGAGGCATGACTACTTCATATATAGATACTAAACTAGATCCATGCTCAAGTTAAACTTGTTTTAATACAATGCTTCCCTATATTTGTAACTCCCTCTCTTCATGACATGTATAACCTGATTCTATGAATATGTAAAGCTCCCTATCTATATGGAGTCATAACTTCATTTGAAGTGTTCATGTAACTCTGAATATTGTATATTCCTGTTTGATTCCTGATTTCATGCTCTAACTTGAACCATCCGAATCCTTTCCCTGCTGTTTATTTGAAACCAAATTTGATCGTTAAACCTTATGAGGTCCTAGTTGATACTATCTGAAGATGATTATTTGTTTAGAGCTAACACTGTTAGGAGTATCACTCTGTTGCATCCTTAGGGATTCCATGTTTAAATCTGTGAACTTGTATTCATGTTGAGAGTCTAATCTTGTTCCTGATATCTTTGATAACCTCTGTAAAAATGTTTAGCCCTGAATGCTTTGTCTGAATCCTCATTAATGACTTTAGAAGTGTTAAGTAGTATTATCAACCCATGTATGTGCTAGAAGTAAACCAATCAGGTCACAGTTGGTTTGCCAGAGACAGGAACATCTATATATGTTGTATTGTTACATATATGACCCTGTATAGCTTGCCTTTCCTTTGAGTATACTCTTCTCTAGTGTTCAGACCTTTATAGCATGCTTGTGATTTTTTTGCTCCTATCTTGTGTACATTTGAAAGTCACATCCTTAATTTCACCTGATATGTATTTTTGTTTGGTATCAAATATAGATTATGTGTTCTTATGTTAGGAGGGAAAGTATATTTTGTGGTAGGTAATGCTATAGCACTTAGTTTACATTGAACGGGCATCACTGGCATTTAAACCAATAAGGAAAATATTTTTATAGTGTTTAAGGGTATTTGGAAGTGGAGTTTAACTCTAGGTTGGGCTGCCCTCCCCGGCACAAGCATTGCCCTGGGCCTTGAGTCCCTTTGGAACTTTGAAGTGATGGGGGATTCAAAGGGGGCATCGACCTTGAGTAGAACTTCCTCCTTAGCCCTTAATTCATTAACACATTTGAGTTCTTTAGGGTTTAGTATTTAATGACAACGAAAGGTTTTCAATGTAAATTATTTGACGAGTGTAACTACAACATTAATATAATTTCCCATAGTATTCGAATATAGATAAATTTCTTGTTCCAGTTGTATGTCTATATACATTTCAAATATTTTATAACTGAGAATGTGGAATATACATCTAATGACATTCTTTCTTTTTTGGGCATGTACACATTTGGGCCTGCTGAGTTTCAAAATCAAAAGAACTCAGGCCCACACCAGCCTTGTTGCTTTTTCTAGAAGGTCCATGTCAGCAATAGTCGTATCTTTCAATTGCTAGGCCTACTTTCTTGAGGCCCAACCATCAGAGTCCAGTCTTCTTTCCCTCATTTCCTTCGTTATTAGTTATTGCATCTTTAATATAGTTTACTGCTTTGTTATTTTACCTACTGCCTTGTCACTTTGTCATATTTTGTTATCATGTATTTAATACTCATCTATTAGAACATGTACTTTACCTTCATGCTTTAATATCACATGAAACATAGGCAAGTTTCAAATAATATAGGATTTAAAATGAATTAGTTAGTAATTAACCTTCACTTTGCTAATTATAATTTATCCATATCAATACCATGATGTCGCTCATTTGCTTTTTCTCAAAGATTTTCTGAAGCCCAGACTCTAGTCAAAAATAGTAACCCCGTTTTCAGAAAGGTAAACAGAAAAGAATCGCCGGTTTACTAACAAGGAATGAAATCATATTTTTTTTCATAAAACAAGTAAGGTACTTTCACCTCAAATGAATTGTCAAAGATCGCTCCTCTTCAGACTTTTAAATCAAGGTACATTTAGAATCACATTCTTACAAACATCTTTTAGAATCATATAAACATCATTCCCTAAGTTAATTACTTCCATAACATAATCTCATTATTACAAGGCTTATAAAATATGGACTACTTTCAGGACTCTTTTAACCATTCATAGCTCTTTTATAATCTCACTTCTTTCTTTAAGTCTTACGTCACTTAAATATACCCTCCCTTATATATATATATATATATATATATATATATATATATATATATATATATATATATATATAGTAAGCCATACTCTTGTAGTATTTAAGCATAGTATAAATAATTGGTTCCTAAAAATTAATCCAAGTCTTATGGAGCTACCCAAGGTATATTTTAAGGGGTGCCTAGCACCTTCCACTTAGAAGAACAAGAAACCTTATCCATAATCTCACCTGTTTGCAGACCTATAAGGAACATGACTTAGTAATTCAATAGGTACTGATGACATCCAAATCTACTATTAAAAAGTAAATGGACACAGTCGCATGCAATATAATATTCCCAACTACGAGTCGGAGTCGAATCCCATAGAGAACAATATGTAGGCGATTAGGAGTGTAAGAAAATTATCGCTTATTATGCTAAGCCTATCTAAATAAAAATTCTCGTCTTCAAACAGTTTATTTCCATAATCCTACCTAGTATCAGAATTGGATGGGATATTTCCTTGGTTTCCAACACTTAGAATGATTTTGAGAAAATGTTTATAACTAATTGCAAAAATGTAAACTAACCTAGAAAGCAAGTAAAATTATCAATGGCCACAAGCATGGATGCATTGGGAATTACACTAAAGTAGCGATCCAATGTATTTCACGACTTTACAAATATGAGCAAGTTTATTGTGAGGACCCAAAAGGTCATCACTTGTTTTTAAAATTAATTTTGCGTTCCAAGGCCTTATAAACCTCTTTTAGCATCACCTCGATTTGCATGCATAGTCCGGGCGCGTAGCGGGAAAGCCTATGTGTGAAAATCTGTGAAAAATTGATAAATTTTGAATATAAAATGAATTAATTTGACTTCGGTCAACGTTTTGGGTAAACGGACCCGGACCCTTGATTTGACGGTCCCAAAGGGTCCGTAGGAAAATATGGGACTTGGGCGTATGCCCAGAATTGAATTCCGAGGTCCCAAGCCCGAGAAATGAATTTTTAAAGAAAATTATTTTTTGGAATTGTTTAAAGGATTTGGAAATGAATTTTGATTAGAACATGTTGGTATTGGGCCCGTATTTTGGTTCCGGCGCCCGGTACAGGTCTTATATATGATTTAAGATAATTCTGTGAAGTTTGGTAAGAAACGAAATCCGTTTGACGTGATTCAGACCTTAAATGCAAATTTGATGTTTAAAGAAGTTTTGAGAAATTTCATTGATCTTGAGGTTTAATTCGCTGTTCATGATGTTATTTTGGGTATTTGAGTGCACGAATAAATCCGTAGGATATTTTTGAGGTTGTGTGCATATTTGGTTTGGAGCCCTGAGGGCTCAGGTGAGTTTTAGATAGGCCACGGGATGCATTTTGAACTTAGAAAATTGAAGGATTTTTGCTAGTGTGATCAGGCTTGCAGGCTTCGCAGTTGCGAAGCCTGGCTCGCAAATGCGACTGTCGCAAATGCGAGGGCATGGTCGCAAATGCGACCCAGCCCAGGCCTGCCATATCTCGCAAATGCGAGTTATGTTCCGCAATTCCGATCCTCGCATATGCGAGGATTCCTTCGCAAATGCGAAGTAGGTTGGAGAGGCTTGAAGTCGCAAATGCGACATTTCTGATCGCAAATGCGAAGGTCCAGCTTTCCTAAAGGGCTCGCAAATGCGATGCCTGCCTTCGCAATTCCCCTGCCAGCAGAGGTCGGGGTTCGCAATCGCGAACCCGTGTTCGCAATTCCCATATCAGAGACCTGCAACTTTTATACTTAGACGATTTTAAAACCCATTTTTCATATTCTCTCAAACATAAACACACTTAGGCGATTTTCCAAGGATTTCTTCTTCTCCAAATCAATTGTAAGTCATTTTTAACTAACTTTCTTCAATTCTTAACATCTTTTAACATGATTTCAACTTCAAATTAATGATTTTCATGGGAGAAATTGGGTGTTTTTGGTAGAACCTAGGTTTTTTAAAAATTGGGGATTTGGACCTCGATTTGATGCCCGATTTCAAAACAAATTATATATTTGAGTTCGTGGGGGAATGGGTGATCGGATTTTGGTTCGAACCTCGGGTTTTGACCATGTGGGCCCGGAGGCGATTTTTGACTTTTTGGGTAAAACTTTGGAAAATTCATTTTTATGCATCGAATTGATTCATTTAGCGTTATTGATGTAATTAAGTAACTTTTGACTACATACGAACGAATTGATGGTGGAATCGAGGGGTAAGCTATAATTGATGCATGAATTGTGTTCGTGGCATCGAGGTAAGTGTTTGGTCTAACCTTAGCTTGAGGGATTAGGAGTCGGGTCCTATTTGCTATGTGGTAAATGTTGAGTACGACGTATAGGCATGGTGACGAATATCTATACGTTGGTGTCTAGCATACCCGTGGGTCTTATATTGTTATTATCATGACTTCTTTGTATCTTTCATGCCTTGGTGATGGTTTCTATATGTTGTGTAAAGTTTGTGGAAGGAATTGTGACCTATGAACATTGAGGAGCTTTGGCTTGAGTTGTATAACGAATTGTGAAAGTGTAAGTGATAATTGAACCTTTAGAGCATTGGCTCGAGTTGTGAAGTGCATTGTGAAGTAAAAGTGAGAAAGAGAAGAGATCATTATGTTGCCCCCTTGCCGGGCTATTGTTGCTTTAAGTTGTTATTTCTGTTGCCGGGATTTAGTTGTTGTTTTGATGTTGTCCCTTGCCAGGACTTGTTGTTGAATTATTTGTTCCCTTGTCGGGATTATTATTGCAATTTCATTATTTCCCTTGCCCTATTGATTGTGATTATTGTTTGGGTGAGGAAAGAGAGTTAAAGCATGAAGGGTGATGCTGTGCATTATTTTTGTGAGGAAAGAGTGTAAAGCACGAAGGGTGATGCCGTGTGTGATTGTGAGGAAAGAGTGTAAAGCACGAAGGCTGATGCCGTGCCGCACGATGTACCATTCCGTGCCGATTATATTGATTATATGGTGAGGAAAGAGAGTAAAAGCACGAAGGGTGATGCCGTGCACGTTTTCATTACCTGATTGTTTTGGTGAGGACGAGAGTAAAAGCACGAAGGGTGATGTCGTGAATTTATTGATTTCTGGTTCTTTATTAATATATGAGATATATTGCTTCTTACATTTACCTGTTGTCTTTCTATTCGGAATTGATATTTCCCCCGCAGCATGCTCCCCTGCCCATCTTTACTTGTTTATTTCTGCTTTACTTTCCGCTGTGTATTATATAACTACACAGGTTTATTTGGTAGTCTGGTCCTAGCCTCATCACTACTTCGCCGAGGTTAGGCTAGGCATTTACCAGCACATGGGGTCGGCTGTGCTGATACTACACTCTGCACTCTTTTGTGCAGATCCCAGTGCTGTTGATTTTGGACCGGTTGAGTGACTACCTTCAATCCACGCGAAGATCCAAGGTAGACCTGCAGGCGTTCGTAGGCTTTGGCCTCTATCCTTTACTTCCTGTTTCATTTCTTTGTTTCAGAAACAGTGTATCTTTTGTTTTTAGACTTTGTATTTAGCACTCTTAGATCGTCTGTGGTACTATGACACCAGTTCTGGGTGATTAAGGCTTAAGTATTTGTAAAAGATATAGTTTTCGTATATGTTATCGTTGTCTTCCGCTTAAATTTGAAATTTCCGCTGTTTTCACATTATTGCTTTATAAATGTTAAAAAGGTATAAAAAAATGTATAAAGGTAAATTGTTCAAAAAGTGGCTTGCCTAGCTCACATTAGTAGGCGCCATCACGACTCCCGAGGGTGGGAAATTCGGGTCGTGACATGTTGGTATCAAAGCTCTAGGTTACATGAGTCTCACAGTTCACAGACAAGCTTAGTAGAGTCTGAGGGATCGGTACAGAGACATCTGTATTTATCCCCCAGAGGCTACAGAGTTTGGAAAATTTCACATCTTTTCTTTCCTGTCGTGCGGTTTGGTTTCTCAATGCTGATTGAATTTCTATTATGTTCTCTCGCAGATGCCGAGAACACACGCTTCCTCATCCGCTGACCAGTAGCCTGAGCCCCCAGCAGCAGCTCCTACGAGGGGCAGAGGGCGAGGCCTAGCCGTGCTAGAGGCCGAGGTAGGGTCAGAGCTCAACCCAGAGCAGCAGCACCAGCAGCGGAGCCTTAGGTTGACTTTGATGATGAGGTTCCGGCCCCAGCAACTCCGGTGGGCCCAGCTCAGGTCCCAGAGGGGTTTATTGCCACCCCAGTCTTCAGGATGCTCTAGTCCGACTAGTGGGCCTTATGGAGAGTATCACCCGGGCAGGTTTGCTTCCTGTAGCATCAGCCGTCTCTCAGGCTGGATGAGGAGCCCAGACCCCTGCTACTCGCACTCCGGAGCAGGTAGCTCCCCAATTTCAGACTCCAGTAGTTCAGCCAGTTGGAGCAGCTTAGCCGGGTGTGGTAGCCCAAGGCGGTGATGGAGCATCTATGTCTGCCGATGCTTTGTGGAAGTTGGATAGGTTCACCAAGCTCTTCACTACTACTTTCAGCGGTGCATCTACTGAGGATCCCCAGGATTATCTAGACAGCTGTCATGAGGTTCTCAGGAACATGGGGATAGTTGAGACCAATGGGGTCGATTTTGCTACTTTTGGCTTGTCTGGATCCGCCAAGACTTGGTGGAGAGATTATTGCTTGGCTAGACCAGCCGGATCACCAGCCTTGTCTTGGGAGCAATTTGCGCAGCTATTTCTGGAGAAGTTTCTTCCTATCACTCAGAGAGAGGCCTATCGGAGGTAGTTTGAGCGTCTCCACCAGGGCTCTATGACTGTCGCCCAGTATGAGACCAGATTCATCAATTTGGCTCGTCATGCTCTTATCATACTTCCCACCGAGAGAGAGGGGTGAGGAGGTTCATTGATGGACTTATTCAGCCGATTCATCTTCAGATTGCTAGAGAGACTAGGAGTGAGATATCTTTCCAAGAGGCGGCCAATGTGGCCAGGAGAGTGGAGATGGTTCTGTCACAGGGGGGTGGTCATAGGTCGAACTGGAGGCCCCGTCATTCAGGCAGATTTAGTAGTACCTTGTCTGGAGGTAGAGATTCGTATGGTAGAGGCCATCCTCCTAGGCCCTTTCAATCGGCACTCCAGGTTTCTTACGGTGCTTCAGGTGGCCGTGGTCCTCAAATGCAGCATTCTGATCAGCAGTCCTACAGTGCACCACCAGCTCCTATCAGTGCACCACCGCTTCAGAGTTTTCAGGGTGGTCATCCAGGTCGTCAGGGTCAGCAGTCTCAGCAGCCGAGGTCTTGCTACACTTGTGGTGATGTGGGTCACATTGCTAGGTTTTGCCCTCGAGCACCGAGTAGCTCTCAGCATCAAGGTTCCCGTGCCATGGTTCAGGCACCGAGTGTTCCACAGCCCGTCCAGCCAGCTAGAGGTAGGGGTAGAGGTCCTAGAGGTGGATCTTAGGCCGCTAGAGGTGGAGGCCAGCCAACGACAGACCGTCCCAGAGATGTGGTTCAGGGTGGTGGGGCCCAGCCCCGATGTTATGCTCTTCCAGCCAGGCCCGAGGTTGAGGCTTCCGATGCAGTTATTGCAGGTACCGTTCTGGTTTGTGATAGAGATGCTTCAGTGTTATTTGATCCCTACATACTCGTATGTTTCATCTTATTTTGCGTCGTATTTGGTCATGCCTAGTGATTCTTTGAGTGCACCTGTTTATGTGTCTATACCGGTGGGTGATTCTATTGTGGTAGATCGAGTCCATCGTGCATGTATAGTTGTGATTAGGGGTCTTAAGACTCGTGTAGATTTGCTTCTTCTGGACATGGTTGATTTCGATGTTATATTGTGGATGGACTGGTTATCACCTTATCATGTTATCTTGACTGTCATGCCAAGACTATGACCTTAGCCTTACCGGGTTTACCTCGTTTGGAGTGGAGAGGGACTCCTGGTCATTCTACCCGTAGTGTCATCTCCTATGTGAAGGCTCGACGTATGGTCGAGAAGGGGTGTTTGGCCTATTTGGCCTATGTTCGTGATTCTAGTGCTGAGGTTCCTTCTATTGAGTCTGTGCCCGTTGTTCATGAGTTTCCTGAGGTATTCCCTTTAGACCTGCCGGGTATGCCGCCCGACAGGGATATTGACTTTTGCATTGATTTAGATCTGGGCACTCAGCCCATTTCTATCCCGCCATATTGTATGGCCCCGCCTGAATTGAAAGAGTTGAAGGAGCAGTTGCAAGACTTGCTTGAGAAGGGTTTCATTAGACCCAGCGTTTTGCCTTGGGGTGCGCCGGTGTTGTTTGATAAGAAGAAGGACGGGTCGATGAGAATGTGTATTGATTACTGGCAATTGAACAAGGTTACAGTCAAGAATAAGTATCCGCTGCCGAGGATTGATGATTTGTTTGATCAGCTTCAGGGTGCCAAGGTATTTTCAAAGATTGAATTGAGATCTGGCTACCATCAGTTGAGGATTAGGGCATCCGATGTCCCTAAGACAGCTTTCCGCACTTGGTACGGGCATTATGAGCTCTTCGTGATGTCATTTAGGTTGACAAATGCTCCAGCAGCTTTTACGGATTTGATGAACCAAGTGTTCAGGCCTTATTTGGATTCGTTCGCGATAGTCTTCATTGATGATATTTTGATCTATTCCTACAGCCGGGAGGAGCACGAGCAGCATCTTAGAGTGGTTCTTTAGACCTTGAGGGATAGTCAGTTGTACGCCACGTTTTCGAAGTGTGAGTTCTGGTTGAGTTCAGTTGCATTCCTAGGTCATGTTATGTCTGCAGAGGGTATTCAATTTGATCCGAAGAAGATTGAGGCAGTCAAGAACTAGCCTAGACCAGCATCAGCTACAGAGATCTGGAGTTTCCTGGGTTTGGTGGACTACTATCATCGGTTTGTAGAGGGGTTTTCATCTATCGCAGCCCCGATGACCAGGTTGACCCAAAAGGGTGCTCAGTTTAGATGGTCGGATGAGTGTGAGGCGAGCTTTCAGAAGCTCAAGACAGCTTTGACTACGGCACCAGTGTTGGTTTTGCCCACAGGTTCAGGGCCTTATACAGTTTATTGTGATGCATCTCGTATTGGACTTGGTGCGGTGTTGATGTAGGATGGCAAGGTCATTGCCTATGCTTCGCGGCAATTGAAGATTCATGATAAGAACTATCTAGTTCATGATTTGGAGTTATCAGCCATTGTCCACGCGTTGAAGATTTGGAGGCATTATCTGTATGGCGTGGCATGTGAGGTGTTCATGGGTCACAAGAGTCTGCAGTATTTGTTCAAGCAAAAAGGAGGTGAATTTGAGGCAGAGGAGGTGGTTGGAGCTGTTGAAAGACTATGATATCACCATCTTATATCATCCGGGAAAGGCCAATGTGGTGGCCGATTCTTCGAGTAGGAAGTCAGCCAGTATGGCCAGTCTTGCTTATATTCCGGTCAGTGAGAGGCCGCTTGCTTTGGTGTTCAGGCTTTGGCCAATCAGTTCGTGAGGTTGGATGTTTCTAAGCCCAGTCATGTGTTAGCTTGCATAGTCGCTCGTTCTTGATTATTGGAGCGTATCCGAGATCGGCAGTATGATGATCCCCATTTGTGTGTCCTTAGAGACACGGTGCAGCACGGAGGTGCCAAGCAAGTTACCTTAGGTGATGATGGAGTTTTGAGATTGCAGGGTCGAGTTTGTGTGCCTAATGTGGATGGTCTTCTAGAGTTGATTTTAGAGGAGGCCCATAGCTCCCGATACTCTATTCATCCTGGCGCCGCTAAGATGTATCAGGATTTACGGCAGCAATATTGGTGGAGAAGAATGAAGAAGGATATCGTTGCATATGTGGCTCGGTGTTTGAATTGCCAGCAGGTTAAGTACAAGCATCAGAGGCCCGGTGGTTCATTTCAGAAAATTGAGATCCCTGAGTGGAAGTGGGAGCGTATCACTATGGAATTTGTTGTTGGACTCCCACGAACTCAGAAGAAGTTCGATGCAGTATGGGTTATTGTGGATAGGCTGACCAAGTCAGCACATTTCATTCCTGTGGCAGTCTCCTATTCTTCCGAGAGATTAGCTGAGATCTATATTCGGGAGATTGTTCGTCTTCATGGTGTGCCCGTGTCTATCATTTCGGATCGAGGTACGTAGTTTACCTCACATTTCTGGAAGGCAGTTCAGCGAGAGTTGGGCACACGGATTGAGTTGAGCACAGCGTTTCATCCTCAGAAGGACGGGCAGTCCGAGCGGACCATTCCGATTTTGGAGGATATGCTCCGAGCTTGTGTCATTGACTTTGGAGGCTCGTGGGATCAGTTCTTGCCTTTAGCAGAGTTTGCATACAACAACAGCTACCAGTCGAGTACCCAGATGGCTCCTTATGAGGCTTTGTATGGTAGGCGGTGATGGTCGCCGGTTGGACGGTTTGAGCCGGGAGAGGCTCGGTTGTTGGGTACAGATCTGGTTCAGGATGCCTTGGACAAGGTCAGGGTTATTCAGGATAGGCTTCGTACAGCTTAGTCCAAGAAAAAGAGCTATGCCGACCGCATGGTTCGTGATTTGGCATTCATGGTCGGTGAGCGGGTATTGCTTTGAGTGTCGCCTATGAAGGGCGTGGTGAGGTTCGTGAAGAAGGGCGAACTTAGCCCTAGGTTCATTGGCCCGTTTGAGATTCTTGATCGAGTGGGAGAGGTGGCTTACAAATTTGCGTTGTCGCCGAGCTTATCAGTCGTGCATCCAGTGTTTCATGTGTCCATGCTTCGAAAGTATCACGGCGATCCATCCCACGTGTTAGATTTCAGCACTGTCCAGTTGGACAAGGACTTGTCTTATGAGGAGGAGCCGGTAGCTATTCTAGACCGGCAGGTTCGTCAGTTGAGATCGAAGAGCTTTCCTTCTGTTCGTGTTCAGTGGAGAGGTCAACCTGTTGAGGCATCGACCTGGGAGTTCGAGTCCGATATGTGGAGCCGTTATCCCCATCTTTTTCCCGACTCAGGTACTTCCTTCTTATGTCCATTCGAGGACGAACGGTTGTTTTAGAGGTGGAGAATGTGATGACCCAAAAGGTCATCACTTGTTTTTAAAATGAATTATGCGTTCCGAGGCCTTAAAAACCTCTATTAGCATCACCTCAATTTATGTGTGTAGTCTGGGCGCATAGCCGGAAAGCCTATGTTTGAAAATCTGTGAAAAATTGATAAATTTTAACTATAAAATGAATTAATTTGACTTCGGTCAACGTTTTGGGTAAACGGACCCGGACCCGTGATTTGACGGTCCCGGAGGGTCCGTAGGAATATATAGGACTTGGGCGTATGCCCGGAATCGAATTCCGAGGTCCCAAGCCCGAGAAATGAATTTTTAAAGAAAATTGTTTTCTAAAATTGTTCAAAGGATTTGGAAATGAACTTTGATTAGAACATGTTGGTATCGGGCCCGTATTTTGGTTCCGGCGCCCGGTACAGGTCTTATATATGATTTAAGATAATTCTGTGAAGTTTGGTAAGAAACGGAATCCGTTTGACGTGATTCGGACCTTAAATGCAAATTTGATGTTTAAAGAAATTTGAGAAATTTCATTGATCTCAAGGTTTAATTCGATGTTCATGATGTTATTTTGGTGATTTGAGTGCACGAATAAGTCCGTAGGATGTTTTTGAGGTTATGTGCATATTTGGTTTGGAGCCCCGAGGGCTCGGGTGAGTTTTGGATAGGCCACGGGGTGCATTTTGAACTTAGAAAATTGCAGGATTTTTGCTGGTGTGATCAGGCCTGCAGGCTTCGCAATGGCTCGCAAATGCGACTGTCGCAAATGCGAGGGCATGGTCGCAAATGCGAACCAGCCCAGGTCTACCTTATCTCGAAAATGCTAGTTATGTTCCGCAATTCTGATCCTCGCAAATGCGAGGATTCCTTCGGAAATGCGAAGTAGGCTGGAGAGGCTTGAAGTCGCAAATGCGACATTTCTGATCGCAAATGCGAAGGTCCAACTTTCCTAATGGGCTCGCAAATGCGATGCCTGCCTTCGCAATTCCCCTGCCAGCAGAGGTCGGGGTTCGCAATTGCGAACCCCTATTCGCAATTCCCATATCAGAGACCTGCAACTTTTATACTTAGACTATTTTAAAACCAATTCTTCATATTCTCTCAAACATAAACACACTTAGGCGATTTTCCAAGGATATTTTCTTCTCCAAATCAATTGTAAGTCATTTTTAACTAACTTTCTTCAATTCTTAGCAACTTTTAACACGATTTCAACTTCAAATCAATGATTTTCATGGGGAAAATTGGGTGTTTTGGGTAGAACCTAGGTTTTTCAAAATTGGGGATTTGGACCTCGATTTGAGGCCCGATTTCAAAACAAATTATATATTTGAGTTCGTGGGGGAATGGGTGATCGGGTTTTGGTTCGAACCTCGGGTTTTGACCATGTGGGCCCGGGGGCGATTTTTGACTTTTTGGGTAAAACTTTTGAAAAATTCATTTTTATGCATTCCAATTGATTCATTTAGCGTTATTGATGTAATTAAGTAACTTGTGACTTGATACGAACGAATTGGTGGTGGAATCGAGGGGTAAAGCTATAATTGAAGGGTGAATTGTGTCCGTGGCATCGAGGTAAGGGTTTGGTCTAACCTTAGCTTGAGGGATTAGGAGTCGAGTCCTATTTGCTATGTGGTAAATGTTTAGTACAACGTATAGGCATAGTGACGAGTATCTATACGTTGGTGTCTAGCATGCCCGTGGGTCTTGTATTGTGATTATCATGAGTTCGTTGTATCTTTCATGCCTTGGTGATGGTTTCTATATTTTGTGTAAAGTTTGTGGAAGGAATTGTGACCTATGAACATTGAGGAGCGTTGCCTCGAGTTGTATAACGAATTGTGAAAGTGTAAGTGATAATTGAACCTTTAGAGCATTGGCTCGAGTTTTGAAGTGAACTATGAAGTAAAAGTGAGAAAGAGAAGAGATCATTATGTTGCCCCCTTGCCGGGCTATTGTTGCTCTAAGTTGTTATTTCCCTTGCTGTGATTTAGTTATTGTTTTGATGTTGTCCCTTGCCGGGACTTATTGTTGAATTATTGTTCCGTTGTCGGGATTATTATTGCAATTTCATTTTCCCTTTCCCTATTGTTTGTGATTGTTGTTTGGGTGAGGAAAGAGAGATAAAGCACGAAGGGTGATGCCGTGCATTGTTTTTGTGAGGAAAGAGTGTAAAGCACGAAGGGTGATGCCATGTATGATTGTGAGGAAAGAGTGTAAAGCACGAAGGGTGATGCCGTGCCGCACGATGTACCACTCCGTGCCGATTATATTGATTATATGGTGAGGAAAAAGAGTAAAAGCACGAAGGGTGATGCCGTGCACGTTTTCATTACTTCATTGTTTTGGTGAGGACGAGAGCAAAAGCACGAAGGATGATGCCATGCATTTATTGATTTCTGGTTCGTTATTGATATCTGAGATATATTGCTTCTTACGTTTACCTGTTGTCTTTCTATTCGGAATTGATATTTCCCCCGCAGCATGCTCCCCCTCCCATCTTTACTTTTTTATTTCTGCTTTACTTTCCGCTGTATATTATATAACTGCACAGGTTTATTTGGTAGTCTGGTCCTAGCCTCGTCACTACTTCGCCAAGGTTAGGCTACGCACTTACCAGCACATGGGGTCGGTTGTGCTGATACTACACTCTGCACTCTTTTGTGCAGATCCCAGTGCTGTTTTGGACCGTAGGTTGAGTGACTACCTTTAGTCCACGCGGAGATCCAAGGTAGACCTGCAGGCGTCCGCAGGCCCTGGCGTCTCCTCTATCCTTTACTTCCTGTTTCATTTCTTTATTTCAGAAACAGTGTATCTTTTGTTTTCAGACTTTGTATTTAGCACTCTTAGATTGTCTGTGGTACTGTGACATCAGTTCTGGGTGATTAAGGCTTAAGTATTTGTAATAGATATAGTTTTCATATATGTTATCGTTGTCTTCTGCTTAAATTTGAAATTTCTGCTGTTTTCACATTATTTCTTTATGAATGTTAAAAAAGGTGTAAAAAAATGGATAAAGTGTAAATTGTTCAATAATTGGCTCGCCTAGCTCACATTAGTAGCGCCATCACGACTCCCGAGGGTGGGAAATTCGGGTCGTGACATTTATGTTAATTAGCCTCGCGGTAAATGAATTCTTTATTAGCTATACTTCCGAAGATAACAAGACTTCCTAAGTTGAATTATCCCTAAAATAATTAAGAATTAAGCACAAGCACTCGTGAATTGGCTCTATAAGTAGTTCAATCCTATTCTCTAGGTAGAATCTATAAAGTGAGAGGTTAATACCTCAAGTCCTTGTTAATTGAGAGATTGTCCCCACCCAAATTAATCATTTCCCAAAATATTTATTTGAGAGTAAATGGGCGAAGTCCTAGGGTTAGCTAATCCATTTGTAAATTAACGAACAAGAAAGTAATTAAAGAATAATAACTCACATCATAATAAATAAAAATCCTCAATACATAAGCACAACTAAGATAATTTAAGCACACTTAAAATATGAATATTCCCATTATCAAGATTCAAGTCTGGAAAAAATAATACACACTTAGTATTCAATACAAAGCAAGAAAATGAAGAAAAATGAACATAAATGATAAGAATTCTCACCAAAAGCTTCAAATTTCAAGACCCAAGTGTGTGTGCAAGAACCTAGCTTCCAAACTTGTTTCTCTAGTGAGCTAGGTCGTGTATTTTTGGGTTTGAAATGGAATAATGTGAAATGCCCAAGTCTGATGCCCGTTGGGCGCACTACGGAATAAATCATCGCAAGGTGCGACTCCGCAAAATCGGACTTTCATTTGCAGAAGCGGCCATTGGTGGAAATTACAAATTCAACAGAAGCGGCACCACGAGGCGTAGAAGCGCACAATGCAGGTGCGGAACCCCCTTTGCACAGAAAGCGCCTTCGCAGACAACGGATAACCATCGCACATGCGATCCCAGAAAGATTGTCCAATTTCGCAGATGCGGGCCTTCTTCTTGCAGATGCGAGGTCGCATAAGCACACACAGTTCCACATATGCAAAATCACTAAAAGGATTTTGTATTTCTTTATCATCTTTTTTCTACTCAATTCCACTTCAATGACTTCAAACTCTTCTTCATGAATCATTTACCTGATAATCTAGCAATACACACCATAAACAACCTCATATTATTAATTAATGGATCAATAACAACTAAAGCAAAGAGACTAAAACAAATGATAAAATCACCACTCAATCAACAACCCCAACAAAAGCTTTTCAAAAAATTCAATGAGGTTTTACCATTTAAAGGCAATTACCGTGCTATACTTTGCCAAATCACATTCTCCAATTAAGCATAAACACTTATGGATTTGGTTGGTACTAATAATTTGGCTGCAAGCATGTGAATCTCAACCAAATAAATCCTTAGTTTAAAAAATAGTTTCAAGAATGCAATGGAGTTTAAAAATAATCAAGTGACAACAACCAGGCCCAAGAAGTGACTCAAAAGCACTAAGTCTATACAATATGGCTCAATTTACACAATTTGGAATTTATCAAATGTCCATGTGCCCTGACAAGAAAAAAGTGCCCAAATTACCATATTTACGATAACAATACAAGGGACAAATGCATAAAGACAACTGCACTCTCAACAAAGAATTTCAAGTGTTACAAATATCATGCTATAAAGGAACTTTGCCCTTATTTTAATTTGCTACTATTCAAGACATTCGATTGGAGATCCCATAAGGAGTTTTTAAAGCTTGTAATGTAGGTTAGGGAAGGGTAGGATAAGAATTTGGGATAAGAAGTGACTACACCCTCTCTTGAACGCTACCTACAGCAATTTTGTTGCGCCAAGAACAGGTGAAGTTTTGAAGAGTGACAAAAGAACTCGGTCATTTGGACCAGGTCCATTCTTGTGAAGCAACAGTATGATCAATCTAATACATGTGAGAGGCACGTGAAGGACATAAGTCCTACTGATCAAGCAGCAATATCTCCTGATCTGATCGAAAAGGTTGAATATTAGATAAGGAGAGTAAAGTCCTCCTGTATATGAAAGAAGAACACAATCTAGGATTAGATAGTGTTAGAGTTTGAGATCATCATGAACTCTTCTACGAATAGAAGAGCAGCAATTGAGTCCCAATCGAACTCTGACCACTAACCTATTAAATGTAGTGTTGTTTTTTTACAGGTAATGCATACGTCAGAAGTTAACTAAAATTGAGAGCAAAAGAGCAAGGCGATTTTGCAAAGCAATTTTATGTGTGATTTGATTGTGTACTCCTGAAGCTACTTGAACGAGATAGAGAAACCAGTTACATTGTGTCTATCTTTTATTCTAGTTCAATTGTAGTAGGTGATTTAAAATTGTACCTTTCAGCTTTCATAGAACAATTGTATTAGGTACCTAGAGTGTTTCCAAGTTAAGCTAACTTGAAGCTTGTCGCAACAGTTGAAGAGAGTGTGCCACAACGGTATTAAAAGTAAAATCCTTAGGTTTACATAAGAGTTTTCGTTAAATTTGTTTTGGCCTCAGTGATATTTAGTGGAAGTTTGGAAAATCCTATGAGTATAGGGTCGTGGTTTTCACCTTTTGAAGCCAGGCGTTTTCCACGCAAAATATATGTGTTCTTTATTTTCAATATTTATTATTCCGCAAATAGTAGTAGTTGGCAGCACCTAAAAGAACAGGTTTCTTCAATAGTTCAGTTAAGCAAAAATTGGGGTTACAGACACAAATCACCCCCCCCCGCCATTGGTAGTGATAATTTGACGCTTAAACATAAATTCGGTATCAGACGGTTTTAATCCTTGAAGAGGCTAACACCTTAGGAAAAGATCAAAATGAGTGCACCAGCACCTGGAACTGGAAGGCATTCCACTGCTAGGCCTCCACTCTTTAATGGTCAGTACTATTCTTGGTGGAAGAACAGGATGAGGATCATAATCATAGAGAAAGACTATGAACTCTGGACATAGTCACTGATGGTCCCCATGGCAACTAACAACCGAAGAAGAATGAAGAGTTTGGACGTGCCAAAGACAAGAGCTGACTGCACATGCTGAAGGATTTGAAAAAATGGAGAAGAATGCCAAGCCAAGAAATGGCTTTTGTGTCGGGCTTGGGTCCAGACGAGTGACAGCAGATTCAAGTGTAACTACTGCAAAGGAAATATGGGACACTTACAAGTGGCTCATGAAGGACTCCTCAAGTAAAGAGATCAAGAGGAACACTGTTGTATTCTCCAATAATGAAGAATTTCTGTATGAAGGAAAGAGAATGCCACCCAGGAGATGTACAACATGGTCACAACACTTTAACAAAATGAACTTAAAAATCTCTTGGAGAATTATACTTGAAGAGAAAAAGGTTGAGAATAATCTGACAAGAAGTCTTATCCAGTGATTGGGAAGCAAAATCACTGTTTATTCAGGGAATCAAAGGAACTTGCTACCACTCAGCTGGATGAACAGATATGCGAAACCTCACTGGGCTAAAACCCATGAAAAGTGGGAGTCAGACACAAGAAGGAAAGAGTGGCCTCAGAATAGCTGAAGTCAAAATCTGGAGATGAAATGAAATGGCCAAATGATCACTAAGAGATTTCCAAAAAGTACTTGACGAAGGAAAGGGTTCTATCAAAGTGGTACAACACTTGATCAACAAAACCAAGGGTTCGCTGAGAAAACAGATCCAAACGAGGGTAAGTTACATAAATGTAATAAGACTGATCACAATGTATCAAGAATTTTTGTTCCTCAATGGGAAATTTAGTGGAAGAAGGAAAAGGGCTGAAAAGGAACAGGAAGAAGGAACAGGTCAACCCAAAAGGAAACAAAGGATCAACAAAAGGCTATGGTTTGCTGCTTTGGGGAGGAAACATCAGATGGAGGACTACAGAAGATGAAGCTGGAGATGAACAAGCACTTATGGCCATCCAAAGAATCAGATGAGATAACAAGATTAAAATTCCTGTCTAAAGAAAGATTGTCTGAGCGCTATTACTAGACTTCAATTGATGAGTCTGAGATAATTAACAATGAAGAAGGAAGATCTGTCTAGGGAATGTGTGATCCTAAAAGCCAAGTGCAAAAATCTAAGAAAACTAGGGCTAATGAAGAGTGATAGTAAAAATACACTGAGTTGAAGAACACGGTTCTTGAACTTGACAACCGGTTGTCCACTAGAACTTAAGGTCTGAGAACTTAAAACTGAAAAACTAGGAAACATGTAAAGAAGAAAAGTTGAATCACTCATCTCACCCTAGAAGAACTTAGGAAAAATGAAGGATGAGTTGTACGGTAAGGATGAGCAGATTAAAAGTCTTAAAAGAAGATCTAGGAAGGTAAAAATTAACTAGACAGAACTTGCAAATGCAACAAGGCTTCTGATACAACTTTTCTTGGCTACAAGAACAATCATAGTGACAACAAAAGAGGACTTGGCTATGGGACTCAAGCAACCTAAGTGGGATCTAAAAGCAAGTACCTCACTCTTCTTGAGAACAAAAATCTGCACACACTGTGGGAAGACTGGCCGTTACAGAAATGATATAATGCAAAAAGAAAAGCCAGTCAAAAGAAACAAAGATTTTTGTTCAAAAGAAAAATAGGCTGCCTGGGTGGGCTAAAAAGGAATTTTGATTTACCCCCTTTGCCTAATAAAGAAAGGGGACCCAAACTAGTTTGGGTTCCCTAAGAGTAACCCTTGATTTCTTTTTGCAGGTCCAAGTGAAATGCGAAGTAGCCAAATCTGGTACATGGATAGTGGCCTTCTCAAAACATATGACCTGGAACTAAGAAATCAGTTCTTTCACTTGGAGGACCCTTTTAAAGGGAGGTAAATGTCTCCTTTGGTAAATCGGGAAGAAAGGTGAGATTATTGGGGTTGGAAAAGGTTAGGCTAAGACAGACTCACACTCCATTGAGAATGTCTACTTGATAGATGGGCTTGAAATACAGCCTGATCAGTGTGTCAACAACTGTGTGACAGAGGTAACCTTGTAGCATTCACCTCTAACAAATACTTTGTGATTAAACCTTACCACTAACAAGATTGTTTTTGCAGCAAAAAAAGAGAATACACAATATTTACATTGTAGATTTGTCTACTCTTTTCAGAAAATGAACTCACCTTCCTAAGTGTGTTAGATAATGAATTCCTCCTGTGGCAACAAGAATTGGTCATGCTAGTCTGAATCAGCTAAACAAATTTGTCTTCAAGGACTTGGTGATAGCGCTACCTAACATCAAGTTCAAGGAAGACAAAGTTTGTGAGGCCTATGCAAGGGGGAAGCAGGTAAGGTCATCCTTCAAAAGCAAGAAAAATGGTAAAGCACAACCAAGACGTTGGAACTGGTCCATATGGGATCTCTGTGGTCCAAATGAGAACCTGAGTAGAGGTGGAAAGAAATATGTAATGGTAACTTGTTGATGATTATTCTAGATTTACCTGGGTACCATTTTTTAACATCTAAGATGAAGCATTTGACATGTTTACTGCGCTTTTTTTTAGAAAAACTCCGAAATAACTAGGTAATCAACTTTACCTTAGGTCTAATCATGGAACTGAATTTGAAAATGCTAAGTTTGCTGGAATTCTGTGATGAGCATGGTATAACGATCACTAACTTCTCTGCCCTAGGACTCCTCAACAAAATGGAGTAGTCGAAAGAAAGAACAGGAACTCTTGAATGACATGGCTAGGACTATGCTTCTTTCTAGTAAACTGCCCCACAGCTTCTGGGCAGAGGCTGTAACACTGCATGTTACATTATCAAAGATGCATCTAGACTCTTGTAGAGAAGACCCCTATGTTACTTAAAGGGAGAAAAAAATATATCCCATCTTAGGGCATTTTGATGCAAGTGCTTTGTGCACAATAATGGAAAAGACATCCCTAAGGTAAGTTTTGAATCCCAGAAGTGATGAGGGAGTATTCTTGGGATAATTGTACACATAGCAAAAGCATATAAAGTGTTCAATAAAAGAAACTTTGTGTGTAGAAGAAAAGTGTGCATGTAGAGTTTTGATGAAAACTAACATTATTTCTGAGAGACAGGGACATGAAGATGAAGCCATTGGATCTGGTAAGGATTTTGACTGAAGTCTCAGCACAAGGTTAAAGGTGGCACCAAAAAGAAGAAATAGGTGATGGAACAGGTTTCTTCCATCTAGGGCAACCGCAGGGGGAGACTGATCAAAGAGGAATGAAACTAAATCCCGAAAAAAACCTATTCATGACCCTGTTCCCTCAGCAAACAGAAACATGGGAGAAACATCTAGCAAGAAATCAGTTGGTTGTGAAACCTCACAAGTATCAAAGTTCTCAATCCTATTAAGAAACATAATCATTGACCCACACATCTGGAGTCAAAAACAGATCACAAATTAAAGAACATGTGTACTTTTTGATGCTTTCTTACTCTTATTGAACCTAAAAATGTTGTTGAGGCTTTGCAGGAATTGCAGATTGGGTGAATGCAATGCAAGATAAACTCAATCAGTTTGAGAGAAGTCCAAGTTTGGGCATCTTGTTCCAAGAACCAAGGACAGATCAGTTATTGGCACAAAATGGTCTTTCAAAACAAACTTGATGAAGATGGAACAGTTACTAAGAAACAAGGCAAGACTGGTGGTCCAAGGTTACAGCCAAGAGGAGGGTATAGATTATGATGAACTTTTGCTCGCAGTTGCAAAGCTAGAGGCAATCAAGACACTGCCTCATAGGCCTTTGCACACACATGGATATTCACTCTCCAATCAAATGGATGTCAAAAGAAGTGCGTTCCTGAATGGTTACTGCGTGAAAGAAGGCACGTTGGGTTTGTCGTGGAAACAACCTCCAATGGTTTTGAGAGCAAGGAATGTCTAGAGCATAGTCGTACAAATTAGAACCAAGGCTCTCTATGGACTCAAGTAAGTGCTCCTAGAAGCATGGTATGTAACGAACTGTCCAATATTTCTGCTTGAACATGCTACAAAAGGAGGTAAAATCTGGATAGTACACTAATTCTTGATAGGGAAAAAAGGGATAAGGTCTCCTTGTGGTCAGAAATATATGTTTGGTGACATAATCTTTGGGGCCACACTGATAAACCTAAGTATAGGATTTGCAAAATTAAATGGAGAGCTGGAGTTGAATAGGTATGACGGGTGGAGCTTAACTTTTTCTTAGGCTTACAAAATCAAAACAAACCCCAATCGGAACCACATACAGACAGAAGTTTTATGCGAAACGAGCTGATCAAAAATTTAAAATGAATGAATCAAGGAAATAGACACTCACCATTGCAACTGCGCACTAAATAGACATTGAATGAAACTGGTTCCATCATTGATCAGAAGTTGTTATAAGGGGTAGATTGGTTCACCTCTTGTATCTTACTAGCCAAGAGCAGACCTACATCTGTTGTTCAAGTGTAGGGCTTAGGTGCTCGCGTTTCAGGCTAATCCAAAGGAGTCTCATTGACTGCTAATCAGAGAATAACTAATTATATCTGAAAGGCACACTTGATTTGTGTCTCTGGTATCCTCAAAGGTAAGTAAATTTCAATCTAGTAGGATATAGTTGATGCGATTAGCACGGTTTCCTTTGTGGATAGGAAAGCACCTCAGTATGAGCTCACTTTCTTGGTTCATGTCTTGTAATCATGGGGCGCACTTAAAAAAGCAATAATTCGTGGCCTTATCCACTGCTCGAGGCTCTGAGTATGTTGCTGCGCTCTCTTGTCTTATGGCTCAATTTGCATGATCACGATACAGTAGGTAGTAGAGGTTTTAGGTAATTGCAGTTAGGGTTGCATTCCTATAGTTTGTTGAATAACACTAGTGCTATAAGTTGACAAAGAACCCTGTTCCACTCATAAGAGGACCTAAGACATAGATGTTAGAGACACTCCACTTCGTTGAGGAGATACGATATGAGAAAGGATTGATCTCCATAGAATTTTGTGCTAAATAACAAATTGCTGACATCTTCACTAAAGCACTGAGTAGAGAAAACTTTGAAGAGGAACTAGGTTGGACTAGGCGAAATGATTATGATCAACCTAATAGGTCCAGCTAAGAATCGCACAATGAAAAAAAAATTTGGCTAGGAATTCTGAAACTTGTGTAAATATCTAGGTTAATTCTTACTCAGCTTCCATAGCTTAATTAGTAAATAGCTCCGTGACATGTGTTAAATTGACTACTGATCGTCTACAAAAAAATTCTATTATGGCATTGTAGGCATGTTCAGAGAGAGTTTAATGAAGAACCTGGTTCATGCAGTATAGAATCATATGAAAGGCTAAGGTTATGTTTTTCCTATACTCTGCACAATTAGAAAGAGTTAAATTTCAAATCATTGAGCAGAAAGTCCTATAATTGTTCAATTCCTAGAAAGAATTCTATTCGTTAGCATTGACTATGTTCTTGCCAGAACAACTCAAGCCGAAAATTTTGCGCTAAATATTAGGGAAGATAAACCGATCATTCCCAAATCAGAAAATTTCAGGGTTGATTAGACTCTCTAATTGAACCATTGTTTAAAGAAGTTGTCGTTACGCTTATTAAATGTAATTTCTCTTAATGATACACATGCCTCGCCCTGCCATCTTATAATTTCAAAACCGATCAAAAAATTCTCTTCACCTCACTTGCTCTTCTCATGAACTCCTATTTCCCAAATTCTCTTCAGAAAGCCAACGATCATGTCAAACCCAAAGACATATCCTGGAACTTCTTTCCACACCATGCTCCTCAAATTCATACCTCAACTACCCCTCCAGTGCCATCTCCAAATACCTAGACTAAAACGAAGGGTGAAAATTCTTGCTCGAAAGACTGTAGCGTCTGTCTCTGAGGAATGGCATTCAAGATGAGAGGCTTCGTAGAAGCAAGCCTAGCATTCAAAACTCCGACCCAGTTCTGATTCCTGGATCCTATCAATCGCTACTGAGGGGGATGGATCATGGGTCTCTGATTCCTGAAAAAGACTTCAAGAATCCCTCTATTAAGGTAGGTTCACTCTGTTGACTGAAAACCATAGAGACTAGGTGTTGTTCTGGATTTGGAACCCAAATAGTGGATTGTTGAACCTTTGCCTGAGAAACGAAGGAGTGAGTAAAAGAATTTGAAAAAGAAAGAGAGAGAGACGTGCATATGGGGTAGAAGGGGAGGAATCAAGGAAAGGAGTAGTGCCTAGACTATCGTGGGTTTGAACAAAAAAGGGGTAAAGAGAGAGTGGCAATGAAGTAGGGGGAAGCTGGTTCCTGGGAAACTGCTGAGGGGTGTTGGTGCCATCTGAAGCACACAAAGAGATGAACCTTTTCATCTGCCTGACAGAGAGACCCTAGGAGTCCTGCTGAAGGGGCTAAGGTTTAGGGCAAGCTATGACTCCACAAAGAAACGAGAGACTCCCACCAACAAAAGCCCAAATGTTCCTAGCCTTGCCAGACAAGAAAGGCTTCGCGAGTCCTCACACGTACTGCCTCTTCATTGCCAAGGGTAGAGTCCAAGAAGACAGGGTGAAACAGTGTGAAGGCTGAGTCTACAAAGGGCCTTTAGCTGAAAGTTAAAGACAAAAGAAAATGGAGTAAAGGGAAAGGGAAATATTGTAGAAATCATCTCAAGGACTGTTGAGGAAGAAGGGGGATGGAACGCGGTCTATCAAGAAAGGGTACATCAGTGGAGGGTCCTACACGCCAGACCCAAAAAGCCCCAAGACCTTCTTCAAGAAGTCTTCTCTGTGTCTGAGGTTTGGTTGAACCTACACTAAGTCCAAGAGAAAAGATCTGCAGAAAACAACCAATAGCAGAAATTTTTGAAGATGTATGACTTGGAGTGGAGAAGAAGAGAGAAATGAATCTGAGAAGGAACAGGACAAACTTGCCGATGTATTGGCAGAAAGAATGATTTCTAATAGGGTAGGAACGCTGAAAGACTCCGGTGGACACAGAATGATGAGAAGATCTGATGGATGCTTAGCTGCTCAAGGGATGGAGGGACATGGTCCTACAGATGGATAGTAAAATGCTAGCCAGAAATGAGCTTAATTGAATTATGGCAATGTTGTGGTTAAGGAGGGATTGTTAATAGCCGGTGAAAGGGAGTCCAGTGTAGTTTGATGCAAGAAACTGGGAGGTAGTCCTGCTAACATACCCTCTGACGGGTTTGATGAACTATTGATCAAGGCAAGGTGACCATGGCCTTGGCTCCTCCCTACTGCTCTCTTCGGAGATCAGCAGGAGGGTTTGTGTGATTCATCAAGATGTATGAAGGGCAGGTTGTGCCAGAAAGCGAATGGAGCCGGCCTAGCACAAGCGTTGTTTGAATTTGTCAGGCAGTTTGCTTACTTGCCCCAGCCAAGGAGAGAAACGGAGCCACTGTATTACATGGATCTAGTTCTTATGAGTACTGGAGAGAGGCACAAATCAATTGGCTGCCCTTCATCTATCCAATCGCTGCATCAGCACAGGGTGATAAATTGCGGCTCCAGGCTACCTATCGCTAATCCATCTGGCTTATACTTAAACAGTTCCTGGAGAGCCTATGTGGCCTCTGAAGAAATGGGCAAATAGAATCGCACAGAACACTTTGGCATCAATCTCTTCTTTGCTGTGATATAACAGTCAATGGCAATCCCAAATGGAACTTGGTTTATCTCCGGAAGACACTCCATCACACAGCAAAGTTCGGGCTCTGGTTCAGGATCGTGCACCAAGGATGCTGAATAGCCTAGGCCTCACGCTC
>NW_017674747.1:84599-86239 GCF_001879085.1 Nicotiana attenuata | reverse complement strand
GCGGGAGACTGGAGCACCAGTGCTCCAAACTCCAGTATATTATACTGGACAATTATACTTGCTGGAACTCCCGTAAAATTTGCGGGAGTTCCAGCATAGTTATCCTGGAACTCCCGTAAAATTTACGGGAGTTCAAGCATACTTATGCTGGAACTCCCGTAAAATTTACGGGCGTATTTTTCCGGATTTTGAACAGTGTTTTCGCTAGATTTAAAGTGGCTAAATTTCGATGACTTTTGAAACTTGGCTATTTTTCAACGACCAGTGGTAAATCTGGCTATTTTTGAATTTCTCCCCCATTTTTAGGTTCTTACATAAATAGCCAATTAAATCTTAAACAGTTGTGCACATATAGCCCTTGAAAAATTATCCCTTCCGATTTTCTATTTGCTCATAATTAAAAATAAATGCAATAATCTACAGAATTTTTAAATCGTGATCTAAATTTCTTTATAAATTTTATTTTCTTAAAGAATTTTTAACTCATGGTCTAAAAGGTCTATCAATTGTTAAAAAAGCAAAAGAGGGTCAACAGTTGATAAAAAAGGGCGAAAAATTAAAAAATGGCCAGTTTTTCGCCTGGTCAATCAAATGTAGCTATAATCACCGGTCAACGATATTTAGCCACTAATTTAGTGCGATAACATTTTGTTGACTAAAATGCCCCTGCTTTTTTATTAATTTACGCGACTTCACCTTAACTTCTTCTTTTAGCAAAACTTAACAAAATCTTCCGGCATTAATTTTCAAATCGAGTTATTAGGAAAATTTTCGCCGTCAATCTGTAAATCGAAATATTAGCAAAATCTTTCGGCGTTAATCGAGGTATTCGCAAAATCTTCCAGCGTTAATTTGCAAATCGAAGTGTTAGCAAAATCGTTCTGCGTCAATCTGCAAATCGAAGTTTTAGCAAAATTTCCGTCGTCAATCTGCAAATCGAAGTAAGTTCTATCTAAAATTTGTCTGATTATTTAAATTTCTTCTACGATCAAGAATTCAAACCATAAAAACTTCAAAGTATACAGTAAAAAAATTTAATTTTTCGAATTTTTGATTTGTTTTTAATGCTTTAATCTGTGTTATTGTCTAATTTTCTCAATGTAGAACATAGCGCCAGTATAATTTGTTGGACGTTTCTAAATTAATATCTAAAGCGAAGATTTTTCCAGCTTATTATACTGGAAATCTCATAAAAAAAGCATTATAATTGAGTTTTGTTTGAATCCAGTATATTTTACGGGACATCACGTGTGTGTAAGCTTTTCCTCCAATATGTTATACTGGATAAGTTCTAACACTAGAATATAATTGAGTTTTGTTTGAATCCAGAATATTTTACGGGACGTCACCTGTGTGTAAGCTTATTCTCCAGTATGTTAAACTGAATAAGTTCTAAGACAAGAATATAATTGAGTTTTGTTTTAATCCAGTATATTTTACGGGACATCTCATGTGTGTAAGCTTATTCTCCAGTATGTTATACTGGATAATTTCTAAGACTAGAATATAATTGAGTTTTGATAGAATCCAGTATATTTTACGAGACATCACCTGTGTATAAGCTTATTCTCCAATAAGTTATACTGGATAAGTTATAAGACTAGAATATAATTGAATTTTGTTTGAATCCAGAATATTTT
>NW_017674747.1:80510-81390 GCF_001879085.1 Nicotiana attenuata | reverse complement strand
CCACTGAAAATAAAAATAACATAATTGCATTCCCCAGTAAAATGATCAAACTTTAGTTTTGATCTCCAAAGAAGTCTTCAACTTCCAAATGAGTAAGATCATCGAGGCTTTGAAAATCATCATCATTCAAAGCAAGATTTGCCTCGGCATTGTAATCATTTTTGTTTGAAGGCCCTGTCTCAAAATCATTTTTAAAGGTCAAGTGTGACTCCACTAGGGCATTAGCAGAAGATGCTCCAACATTATTTTCCTTTCTTTTGATGGAGTTTTGATAAAGCCTGACAAAATGCTCAGGTGCACGGCATTCAGTTTTCCAATGACCTTTCATGCCACAGCGGTGGCAGTTACCGCTTTTGCCTCTTGAAGGATAGTTTTGAGAACCCATATTGTTCTCTCGTTTGCCATGACCACCACGATGACGACTATTATATCGTCTCTTACCATTGCCATGCCCACGTACATTCATATGGCCATGATTATTATTCTGTCTTTTTCCAGACTTATCACGTCTAGTTGCCATATTCGCTTCAGGAAGCGGAGCTGACCCTGTGGGACAGGCTTCATGATTTTTCAGCAAAAGGGTATTATGTTTCTCAACCACCAGAAGGCATGAGATCAATTCAGAATACTTTTTAAAACCCCTTTCACGGTATTGCTGCTGTAATACCATATTTGAGGCATGAAAAGTCATAAGAGTCTTTTCCAGCAAATCCTCATCATTCATAACTTTTCCACATAATTTCAATTGGGAAGTTATTCGAAATATAGCAGAGTTATACTCACTTACGGTCTTAAAATTTTGCAACCGTAAGTGCATCCACTCATATCGAGCCCTTGGCAATACCGTAGCCTTAAGGTGATCATACCTTTCCTTCAGGCC
>NW_017674747.1:71297-75419 GCF_001879085.1 Nicotiana attenuata | reverse complement strand
AAAATCTTAAATTGAGTATACCACTCACTATGTTTCGTTGACGGGTCAACACAAGCTTCACCTATACCTTGATTTTGGTTATGAATATTCTCCACCACCTTTCCACTTTTTTTATTTGCTGCCGTAACATTAATACTATTAGAGACATTGTCCATTATTTGCTTCTCCAAATCATTAGCACCAATACTTTTCATTTTTGATGTTTCATTAACATCTTTCCTCTGTTTCTTCAAATTATTAACATCTTTCCCCTTCTTCTCCAAAACATTAGACGGTGTCCCTTTCCTTTTAGCATTCTCATTAATCATCATTTTGCACTGTCTTTTTAAAGTCTCAGGTGGACGATCAACAAAATCATCATCTGAAGTAACGTGTATCTGATCAACATTATCCTCAATCTTATTCTCAAGAGGCATATTCCTTAAATTCAACTACATATATACAATTTACTAAATTTTAGTAAAATAATTATATATAGCAAAAGTAAGTCTTAATACATGAGAAATACAAAAAAATAATTATATTACCTTCTCAGATGGTAAGCCATATAGCTTATCGTTTAACTCTTCAAATTTCAGCTGCCATGTAACACTCCATCGAAGAATTGGTGGAGATATATTTTCACGCCTACAAGCAACATAACTATCCAAATATCCAAAACATTCGTAGAACCATACTTGAACAGCATAAGGGAATCCTGAAAGTCAATAATACTGTCGTTGCTTATCCAAAACACCTGAAATTGTTCTCACTGTTTCCTCATATAAATCTATTCCCCATGGATAACTATTGTAATCACCCTTGTCAACCAAGTCCAAGTACTTCTTATCAATATGTTTGGTGTTCTTAATAGAAAAAAGGAATGAATATACAACAAATAGCACTGCTATCTTAATAGCATCTTCATCAGAGTCAAATGTTTTTGTAAGAAAACAATCCACAAGGTGTTCTTTAGAAACAGTAGGGTAATCCTTAAAGTACTTTGCAATTGAACCATTTTTGTTTTGCCTAACTTCACTACAAAGCTGTACGTCACGGGTACATTTAAATCCAGTTACAAAAGCAAACTCTGCCAATCCAAAACGTAGCTTTACCCCATTGACAAGAAACACCATTTGATTCGCTTTCCCTTTTTCTACCTCCTTGGTTAACAAATAATATATTAACTGTGTTTGCAGTTTTATACTAGGCAAATTCAACAAATAGCCAAAACAAGTAGACTTAAAAAGTTCAAGTTGCTTTGTTGACAATTTTGTTTTCAAATTGCTAACAATCTCAGAATTGAAGTTATTGCCAAGTATTGGTCTATCACTTGCATTAAGCTGCAATACAATACATATACATATATAAGTATATTACATGGTAAACATTATACAGAGCATGTATAAATAAAATAATGTGTAATATATTTTACCTTCAAAAATGATTTGGAATTTCTTCTCGTATGAGTACTTGATTCAGAATCATTTCTCTTTTTTGTAGGCTTTATATTATTTTGAGAAACATCAACTACTGGTTCCTTGATACTTTTGGAATCACTAATTTCGCATTCCTTAGAACTTTGAGAACGCGTTATTCTAATACTAGCTGACCCAGAGGTATTCGAAGCTGATCTAAAGGTATTTCGTGCTTTAGCCCTTTGTGAACGAGTCCGTTCTAAACTAACAACTTCTGCCATTGTAAGAGAATAATTTTCGTTCTCCATAACAAAATCAGAAAAATCAGATGACACTGAGATTGGATGAATAGGTTTTTTACGCTTGAGAGAGTGCTTTGTACCCATAAAATCAAGTGTTCGAAATTAAGCTTGACATTTCAAAAATTAAACCTCGAGAACAAGCGACTAAACCGTAACGATGGTCGCTTGGAAATTGGAGATACGCTTTAGTAGCGCGTCGTTTAGAACCTAATTTTCTTGGAATATGCGAAATTCTCTGAACCTGTCAAAATCAAACAGACCTAATACCTTTTATATACAAGAAACTAAATATTAAATTATTTAATTCCAGTAAATTGTTCTAATTACCGAGTTTTCACTATTTTCCAATTATCCATTATAATATAATATATTGGCTTATATCACTTCATAAGCACCATATTTTATAGGGGAGTAACCAAAACTGGACGAACTTAGGGTGAAATAATTAGGATTATTCACATCCAGTATTAAATATAGGACGTAGTGGTTTAAACATATACACCTCCAGTATAATCTACAGGAAATAAAATATTAAATTATTTAATTTCTCTCAATTGTCCTAGATATTATTTTCAACTTCTCCATTATAATATACTGGCTTATATGCCTTCATAAATAGTATTTCCAGCATAAGTTGGACGAATTTATAATAAAAAAATTTTGGATTATTTGTCACGACCCAATTCCCAACCTGGTCGTGATGGCGCCTCTCGTGAAGACAAGGCCAGCCAACTAACCCAAATCCTTTCACTAACAATTATCAAACATAAATAAATAGAAGATACAACTTAATGGCATTTAAAATTATTAATTTCTACCCGACCGGGGTGTCACAAGTCACGAGCATCTAAAGAAAAACCTGAACACAACTACAGGGCCGATAATAATATATATGGAAAATTCTGGAAATCAAAGGACAACATCCGGTGCCGTGAACGCCGGCGGTCACCTTACTCAGCTACAATAGCCATACCTTCAATCAGCTAAATAACCCGCTACCGGGTGTACAATTCCTGCAACTGCACGCGAGGTGCAGGGAGTAAAGTGAGTACTTCCAACTCAGTGGTAATAAGAGTAAATAATAACTGAGAGGCAAGAAATCACGAAAGAGCACTCCATCACGCTATATAGGACAGTACAACTCTCTCAGAAAAACAATGAAACCGTGAAAAATCCTTTAGAAAATATCTGACTCATTTTAAAACCTCTTTTGGAAACATCTTTTTCCAACAGTCAAGCAAATGAATGCATAATCAAATAGTGCAAATCCGCACATGAGTCAGCCCCTAGGGCACAATACTACACTAACAATTAATACCAGGGCGTCTGGTAAGCAGTGCAAGAAGTAGCATAAATGCCAATGAAATGAGAGTGCTGAATGTCATGCCACGTAGTACAAACAGGAAACAATGCATGAATGCAATGCAATGCATATGACCGCTGCGGCGTGCAGCCCGATCCATTTGGGTACCCGCGCTCACTGTGGGGGTTCAGACTCCGGAGGGGCTCCTACAGCCCAAGCGCAATATCATCATAGTATCGCTGCGGCGTGCAACCTGATCCATCCTCAGTCCAGAACATGCAAATAAGCCACTCGGGCAATGTCAAGTAATAGCTTTTAACTCAAAACATCAGAAAAATGCAATTTAAGTCTTTAAGCTTTAGCAATATGACTGCACATTTTAAAACAGGGTTTAACTCAGGACTGAAATCATTTAATATGCTAAGTGTCATGAAAACAGTGATAATAATCCCTAAAAGATTCAAATAATTGGCACGAAGCCCAAATATAGCAATCAACCCAAATAATGATGATAACAAGTAGTTTCAGTCAAATACGCAGTATATTCATCTACCGGGACGGACTAAGTCACAATCCCCAATGGTGCTCTACCCCACGCTCATACCTGGCGTGCAAGTCACCACAATACAGCACTATGATGTGCAAATCCGGGGTTTCAAACCCTCAGGATATCATTTACAAGTATTACTCACCTCGAACCGGCGAAAACTCTAGCCCGCGATGCCTTTGCCCCTCGAATCGGCCTCCACGCGCGTCGAATCTAACCAAAATTAGAGCGAATACATCACAATATGTTAGGGGGACAATACCCAATCGAAAACAAATCGAAAATTAGCAAGAATCTCGAAACTAGCAGAACCCGAGCCCCGGGCCCGCTTCTCGAAAAATTACGAAATTCACATTACCGGATTCCTCATCTCGCCACGAGTTCATACATACCAAGAACTCCCAAATCCGAGCTCAAATGACCTATCAAATCCCAATATAAAATATCAAAAACTCAAGCCCTAGCTTTACCCCTTTTTGAAGAATTTCAACCAATTTCCATGTTAAATCTATCAAAGTTCCATGTATTTAGGCCAAAGGACTTACCTCCAATCACACCTAGTCGAAATCCCCC
>NW_017674747.1:66153-70683 GCF_001879085.1 Nicotiana attenuata | reverse complement strand
GTTCAGGATAATTTGAAATACTTCACTGAGACAAAATATTAAACTTAGGGCATGAATCCATAGAATTCCTCTTTCGTTTTCTAGTATACAATTTTCCCTGCTTCAAAAAAAAGCAAAAAAGAAATGGAGAGATTATTAGAACTGAAAAACATAATGAAATGAAATAAATTATACATATCCAATATAATTTACTAGATAAAACAGTCTACAGATGCTAGTTTTCCAGTATAATATACTGGACAACAAGCTTAAACATGATAGAATTCCTGTAAAATATACAGGAATCAAACAAAACTCAACCATAATATAATAATCATCCAGTATAACATATTGGAAAGCAAAGATTCACAGGACAATAAAAAAAGTACTTAATCAATCAAAAAATAAATAACAACTAAAATTTTTTTAGTCTAAACAGAACTCATCCAGTATAATATACTGGACAACAAGCTTACACAGCGTAGATATACTGTAAAATATACAGGAATCAAACAAAACTGAACTATAATATAATAATCATCCAGTATAACATACTGGAAAGCAAACAAACTCAAATATTTTTTTCAAAAGCCTAATAAAAAAAAAACAGATAAATTATCACTCAAAAAAGGAATTGACAAATAAAACAAAATTCTAGTCTAAAAAGAACTAATCCAGTATAACATACTAGAGAAAAAACTTAGACACAGTAAACAACAAAACTGTGCACACTAACCTGCTGAATCTTTTCAATAATTTCATGAACAACAAGAGGTGCTTTTTCTTTCAACTTCCTTTCAACTCCTTCAACATTATCTTTACTTTGTTGGATGCACATTTCAGAAAGACTTGCCAGACCAGTCTCAGGTTCTCTTTCCTTTGCTCCAGATGTTGCATTCACATTTACTATAGGAATAACTTGTTCTACTTCAGGTGAATCCAAAATTATATTTCCTTTTTCAATATCGCGAAAAATGGCTTCAACATCTGTACCTCCTGTTGCAGCATCTGTTTCACTTCCCTGAGAAAATAGATTTCTCTTATAATATAAACATTCAACACATATTGGACAATCAAGCTTAAATACAACACACTTCCATTAAAAGATACTGAAATCAAACAAAACTCAAGTATTTTTTTGAAGAGCATAATTAAAAAAAAAACAGACAAATTAGAACTCAAAAAAGGAATTGGCAAATAAAACAAAATTCTAGTCTAAACAGAACTAATACAATATAACATACAATTTCTTTTTCCTCTACCAAGCAATTCTTCTTTTAAATTCGCACTTTGTGTAATCTGCGGTACTTGTGCTCCTGCCACTTCTTTTCCTTTACATGAAGCAAAATTTTCTTTTTCATTTTCGTACCTTCTTATCATCTAGTTGAGAAACGGACTTAGCAACTTTAAGAGGAGAAACATAAATTCCCTCATCCACACTTGAATATAAAACAGTATTTTTATCTGAATCATTTTTTTGTATATCAGCCCTCATCCACACTTGATATAAAACAATATTTTTATCAGAATCATTTTTTTGTATATCAGCAGAAACAGATTGTTCAGCAGGGGTGTGATCAACAGTAGGTTCAGGATAATTTGATATACTTGACTGAGACAAAATATTAAAATTAGGGAACGAATCCACAGAATTCCTCTTTCGTTTACTAGTATATAATTTTCCCTGCTTCAAAAAAAGCAAAAAAGAAATGGAGAGATTATTACAACTAAAAAACATAATGAAATGAAGTAAATTATACATATCCAGTATAATTTACTAGACAAAACAGTATACAGATGCTAGTTTTCCAGTATAATATACTGGACAACAAGCTTAAACACGTTAGAATTCTTGTAAAATATACAGGAATCAAACAAAACTCAACCATAATATAATAATCATCCAGTATAAAATATTGGAAAGCAAAGATTCACAGGACAATAAAAAAAAGTACTATTAATCATTCAAAAAATAAATAACAAGTAAAAATTTTTTAGTCTAAACAGAATTCCTCCAGTATAATATACTGGACAACAAGCTTACACAGCGTAGATATCCTGTAAAATATACAGGAATCAAACAAAACTGAACTATAATATAATAATCATCCAGTATAACATACTGGAAACCAAACAAACTCAAATATTTTTTTCAAGAGCCTAATAAAAAAAAACAGACAAATTATAACTCAAAAAAGGAATTGACAAATAAAACAAAATTCTAGTCTAAAAAGAACTAATCTAGTATAACATACTAGAGAAAAAACTTAGACACAGGAAACAACAAAACTCCGCACACTAACCTTGTGACGACCCAACCCGTCGTATCAGGTATTACTGCCCCGTTTTCCTCATTTATTACTTCTTCATGTTTCATTACCGGTATGTGGTGAGTTAGAGTTGATTCGGATTGGTTTTGATAAGAAATGAGACACTTAGTCTCTTTTAAGAAGGCTTAAGTTGGAAAAGTCAACCGGACGTTGACTTGTGAGTTGGAAAAGTCAACCACTATACTGGAGGCTGTCCGGAAGAGCTGGGAACTGTTCATCGCGATCGCGAAGAGTAAATTTTGGGCTGGAAAAATTGTTCTCCGCGATCGCGAAGAGTAAATACCTGGGCAGAATGTTTTAAAACACGTCAGTCGCGATTTTGGGGTCATTTTACACCCATAATTGCTCGTTTTTTGGAGATTCTTGAAGGAGATTAACGAAGGATTCAAGGGGGAACGTTTGGAGGTAAGTTTCTTGGACTTTTTTATTGTGAAATCCATCTAGGAAATCATTGAATTTTTGCTAAAATGGAGAAATAGGGCTTGGAATTTTCAAATTTTTAAATTGGGATTTGAAGGGTCAATTGTGGATGGATTTTGATGTTCTTAGTATGTATGAACTCGTAAGGAGATAAGGAATCCGGTGATGTGAATTTTATAATTTTTCGAGAAGTGGGCCCGGGGCTCGGGTTTTGCCAACTTCGTGATTTTCGATGTTTTTCGAGTCCTTTCGATTGGGTTATGTTTCCTTAGCATATTGTGATGTATTCGCTCTGATTTTGGTTAGATTCGACGCGCGTGGAGGCCGATTTGAGGGGCAAAGGCGTCACGGGCTAGAGATTTCGCCGGTTCGAGGAGATTAATGATTGTAAATGATATCCTAAGGGTTTGAAACCCCGGATTTGCACCCATAGTGCTATATTGAGGTGACTTGCACGCCAGATAGAGAGCGTGGGGTAGAGCACCGTTGGAGATTGTGACTTGGTCCGTCCCGGTTGTTGATTTTACCGCGTATTTCGCTATGACTTGTTGTTTTTCACTAGGACTTGGGCTTATTGCCATATTTGGGGCTTATTGCCGACTGTTTGAACTCCCTATGAGCTATCATCACTGTTTTCCTCACTATTTGAAATATTATTTGAACTCAGTCCATTGTCATTACACTGTTTCATGAACTCAGCTATATTTTTACTAAACCTCGAGTTTTAACTAATATTTGAACTACTGTTTGAGCTGAGCATTATTGTTTCTTTACTGATGCCCGAGGGGCTTATGATTATTTTTGGACTGATTGAGGCCGAGGGCCATATGTGAGGATATGCTGAGTGATGTGAGGAGGCTTTCAGGCCTCGAGTATATTGTGAGGAGGCTTTCAGGCCTCGAGTGTATTGTGAGGAGGCTTTCAGGCCTCGAGTGTATTGTAAGGAGGCTTTCAGGCCTCGAGTGTGCTGTGAGAAGGCTTTCAGGCCTCATGTTGATATGTACAGGCTTTCAGGCCTTATGATGATATAGCGCTTGGGCTGTAGGAGCCCCTCCGGAGTCTGCACACCCACAGTGAGCGCGGGTACCCATCTAGAGCGGTTAAATTTTAGACAGTGGTAACAATGACACTGTCATACGCATTTTGGTCAGGTAACAATGACTGACCAGTGGTAACAATGGCACTGTAATACGCGTTTTGGTCAGGTAACAATGGCTGACCGGTCAGGTAACAATGACTGACTAGTAACGAAAATCATGCCCGAGGGGCGAACTTTTATGTGCTCATCTTGCATACTATTTGCATTTTTACCTGCTATGCTGTGGTATTTGTGCCCGAGGGGCGGATTTTCTGTGCTAATCAGCACTAACTATTTTGAACAGCTTTTGTAATTATTGAAAGGACCATTTTCAAAAGAGATTTGAACTGAGCCGAAACATTCCTAAAGAGTTCTCTGATGTCACTGTTTTCTCGGAAATTGTACCCGACTTCTGTACAACCCGTTGGTTGCTTTACGTGATTTCTTGCTACTCAGTTATTATTTACTTCTATTACTCACTGAGTTGGAAGTACTCACTTTACTCCCTGCACCTCACGTGCAGTTGCAGGTATCGTTCACCCGGTAGCGGGTTATTAGCGGATTGATGGTATTGTTATTGTAGCTGAGCAAGGTGACCGCCAGCGTTCGCGGCACCGGATGTTGTCTTTTGTTTTCCAGAATTTTTCTTTATATATATTTATTGGCCTGTAGTTGTGTTAAGGTTTCTTTAGATGCTCGTGACTTGTGACACCCCGGTCGGAT
>NW_017674747.1:60806-64619 GCF_001879085.1 Nicotiana attenuata | reverse complement strand
ATCTGCCTCGTGCTTTTGATTGCCTTTCACACTGCTTTCTTCATGGTTTTCATTGCTTTCATCATGATTTTTTAAATCTTTAATAAACTTTACAACAACATCAAGCTTGTCATTGATTTCCTGCATTAATGAATACAATATATTATT
The DNA here is from genome assembly GCF_001879085.1 of Nicotiana attenuata. Lineage (NCBI taxonomy): Eukaryota > Viridiplantae > Streptophyta > Magnoliopsida > Solanales > Solanaceae > Nicotiana > Nicotiana attenuata. The sequence continues at coordinate 64,472 of NW_017674747.1, read as the reverse complement.
ATAGAAAAAAATCAATAGTAAAATAAATTGCCAAACTAGTTAATTACCTTAACAGCGCTCTTAACATACTTCTTTAACTTTTTTTGATTATCTTTAATTTTTGTTTTCATCTCTATTTGAAATTTATTATTATCCTCACGTACAATCTCTTCAACTTTGTCAGATACCCTCTGAAAAGAAAAGAAAAAGAAAAATGGTAAGAATTAGAGAATCATAACGGTTAAACATTCTTATCGAGTGTAAAAACAATTCAATAAAGAGTAGAATATAATTTTGTAGAGTAAATTATTAGAACTAAAAAACATAATGAAATGAAATATTAGACTTATCCAGTATATTATAGTGGACAAAACAGCCTACATCTGGCAGTCTTCCAGTATAATATACTGAATGAAATGAATTTAAAGGTGTAAAACTCCAGAAAAAAATACTGGGATATAAATAACTAAAATAATCAAAGGGTATATTATAAAACAAAAAGACCAATAATTATTCACAAGGTAACACACACTAGACTACCTGTAAATTATACTGGATGACATGAACCAGAAGATGAAAACTGACCAAGTATAACATACAGGAGGACAAGGTAACATACACTAGATTACCTGTAAATTATACTAGATGACATGAATCAGAAGGAATGAAAACTCATTCCTGTATAACATACCGGACAACAAAAACACACACTAGTCTACCTAATGAAATGCAAGACTAAATAAAATAGAAGAAACAACTACTTACATTGACAATGTCGCTAACATTAACTTTTGATGAAGATTGGAGAAGATATGATTGATTCACCTTGAAAAGCTTATATTTCTATTAATTAAATAGAAATAAATAGTTAGATAAAAACAAAATATATGAGCACAAGTATAAATTAAAAATTCACATACGATTAACTTACAGTTGTTTTCTTAAAGAAATCATTGCAAAGTGAGTCATATTTTGGACATCCAATGCTTGAGTAAGACAACATCCTTATTGGCCCCCGATCCTCATATATTGAATATTGACGGAAATCATTGAACACTTCCATAATCCATACATTAAACAAGAAGGGGAATCCAAGTGACGTATAAGATGCGATCCTACCAATAGGTTTGTCTTTCACAGATTCTGTTTTCAGAAGATGAGACAAATTGTCAATAAGTTCTTGAAAGCAGTAACTCCCCCATGGAAAAGAAGAACAAAGTTCTGGATCGTCTATGATTTTCATATTACGTTAACTTATATTTCTTTTAATGTCTTTACCCAAAAGAACAGTTTCTAATATGTATATCTCAGCAAGCTTTACAGCATCTTCATCACAGACCTCGACATCATCACATATATCATCTGCTGCACCATCACGGAGTCGAGAACGCTTTGTGATAAATTTATACAAATGTTCTACCTTCAAACCTTTTGGCACATCAGAGAAATACCGTTTCTTCAAACGGTTATCTCTATCATCAACAAAACTATAATCAGATGCCTCAATCTTCAATCCGGTTATAGAATGGAAATCATCTTCTGTAAAAGCTACGTCGTTATCAAAAACTCTAAAAACCATTTTGCTTTTATCCTTGTAAAAAACTTGAGAAAGCAACATACAATGAGTCAACTTCCCAAAGTGACCCACGTCATCCAACTCTAAAAATTTCCCAAACACACCATTCTTTAACTGTTCCACACAAAAACTCTGAATTTGTTTTCTTAAATTTCGATCGCCTTTCCAATAACAATCAGCAACAAACCACTTCTTAAGATCATAAAATCGATCTCCCTCCTAAAATCAAAATATAACACAGATAAGCAACATTTCATGTAATTTTAAGATAAAAACTTCAACATTTTAGAAATACGTACCTTCAATATATAACTTGATGATTCCATTTCTATAAAATCATCAAAAAAAATATATTACAAATCAGATAATAAACACAATCAGAATCCCAGTATATATATGAGAAATAAATTATCAAAATAACTCATTCACTAAAATGAACAGAAGAACAGTCTATAGATTGCAGTCTTCCAGCATAATATACTGGATCAGACTAAAATACAAGATATGAAAATCGAAAAACAGCATAATAATCATGCGGTATAATATACTGGAGAAAAAAGCTTACGCACAGGAGAAACTCTGTAAAATATACTGGACTTAAAAAATACTTGTCTATATTATAATATTCATTCAGTATAACATACTGGAAGCCAAACATTCATATGATAGATGTCCCCCTATAATAATCTATCCTAAACAGAACTCGTCCAGTATAATATACTGGAGAAAAATATTAAACACAGGTGGTGTCCTGTATATTATACTGTAAATTCAACTTGTCTAGTATAATATACTGGAGAAAAAAATTACACACACGTGATGTCCTGTATATTATACTGGATTGAAACAAAACTCAACTATATGCTATCCCAAACTCAACTCCTCCAGTATAATATAATGGAAAAAAAGATTACACACAGGTGATGTCCTGTATATTATACTGGATTGAAACAACTGAACTATATGCTATCCCAAACTCAACTCCTCCAGTATAATATAATCGAAAAAAAGATTACACACATGTGATGTCCTGTATATTAAAACTCAATTATATGCTAGACCAAACTCAACTCCTCCAGTATAATATAATGGAAAAAAAGATTACAAACAGGTGATATCCTGTATATTATACTGGATTGAAACAAAACTCAACTATATGCTAGACCAAACTCAACTCGTCCAGTATAATATACTGGAGAAAAAGATTACACACATGTGATGTCCCGTATATTATACTGGATTGAAACAAAACTCAACTATATGCTAGACCAAACTCAACTTGTCCAGTATAATATACTGGAGAAAAAAATTACACACAGGTGGTGTCCTGTATATTATACTGGATGTCACGACCCCAAACCCGGTCGTGATGGCGCCCAACACTAATGCTAGGCAAGCCCGACCATTTACTCTCTCAACCCGAGCACAGAGCTCAAAACCAATTAATCAGATACTTAGAATCAAATATTAATACTCATAGTTGAAATACTCAATTAAAACAATACGAAATACTGACATAAACTGTTAACTCCCAAAGACCTGGGGTCATGAGTCTAGAGCCTCTAACTAATACAGAGTCAAGAATCCTCAAAATAAGTATGTTCTAAAGTACGGAAATAATAAAGGGATGAGGGAGGAGTCGGGTCCTGCGGACGTCATAGCAGCTACCTCGACCACTCCTGGAACTCTGGAAACCAGCGGCTAGCTCAACTAAGCTCCCGAAGTACCTGAATCTGCACACAAGGTGCAGGGAGTAGGGGGTGAGTACTACCAACTCAGTGAGTAATAAGCATATAAAATGTCTGAAGATAAGAAATCCACGAAATGCCACAAAGTAAAGCTAAAACTAACAGTCCAACACCTAACTACGAACCAACAGCAAAACAACTTCAAATATATCAGTCAAGTATAATGTAAGGATGCAATGCAATGCACATGACCGCTACGGCGCGTAGCCCGATCCATTTAACGTCGACGGCGCTCACTGGGGGTGTGTACAGACTCTGGAGGGGCTCCTTCAGCCCAAGCGCAATATAATCATACCATTCGCTGCGGCGTGCAGCCCGATCCATACTCAGTCCACAATATGCATATGAGTCACGTAACAGATT
>NW_017674747.1:0-58460 GCF_001879085.1 Nicotiana attenuata | reverse complement strand
CAGAGCCCTTTACGCGATCGCATAGTGCAAAAATCTGAGCTCCCTCCAATTCTTCTATGCGATCGCAGCCTTGTGCTCGCGATCGCGAAGAGCTAATTTGCTCTGCAAATTTCTGCTGCATTTTTCAACATCAAAAAATCCCCGTTAGCCATCCGAAATCACCCCGAGGACCCTCGGGACCTCAACCAAAAGCACCAACATACTCCAAAACATCATACAAACTTGTTCCATTCACCAAAACACGTCAAACAACACAAAAATCATCAAATTACCACGGATTCAAGCCTAAGTTAAACTAAAACTTCCGAAACTTGCATTTGACCAAAAACCCGACCCAACGACGTCCGAACGACCTGAAAATTTGCAGACATATCCAACATCACCTAACGAAGCTACTGAAACTCTCGGAATTCCATTCCGACCCTCGGATCAAAATCTCACCTACCAACCGGAATTCGCCAAAATTCAACCTTAGCCAATTCAAGCCTAATTCTACACCTGATCTCCAAATTGAATTCCGACTTCACTCCTAAGTAACAAATCATCCCCCCGCGAAGCTACCCGAACCACCGGAACTCACATCCGAGCCCTCTAACTACATAGTCAACTTCCGGTTGACTTTTTCCAAAGCGAGCTTCCTTCAAAAAGGCTAAGTGCCATATTTCCGACTAGAACCAATCCAATTCTACCCGATCAACTCAAATATTGATATTAAATCATGGAGGGACATAATATGGGGAAAACGGGGCGGTAACTCACGTGACGATGGGCCGGGTCGTCACACTGGATTGAAACAAAACTCAACTATATGCTATCCCAAACTCAACACCTCCAGTATAATATAATGGAAAAAAAGATTACACACACGTGATGTCCTGTATATTATACTGGATTGAAACAAAACTCAACTATATGCTAGCCTAAACTCAACTCCTCCAGTATAATATAATCGAAAATACACACAGGTGATGTCCTGTATATTATACTGGATTGAGACAACTCAACTATATGCTATCCCAAACTCAACTCCTCCAGTATAATATAATGGAAAAAAAGATTACACACAGGTGATGTCCTGTATATTAAAACTCAATTATATGCTAGACCAAACTCAACTCCTCCAGTATAATATAATGGAAAAAAGATTACAAACAGGTGATATCCTGTATATTATACTGGATTGAAACAAAACTCAACTATATGCTAGACCAAACTCAACTCGTCCAGTATAATATACTGGAGAAAAAGATTACACACATGTGATGTCTCGTATATTATACTGGATTGAAACAAAACTCAACTATATGCTATCCCAAACTCAACACCTCCAGTATAATATAATGGAAAAAAAGATTACACACACGTGATGTCCTGTATATTATACTGGATTGAAACAAAACTCAACTATATGCTAGACCAAACTCAACTCCTCCAGTATAATATAATGGAAAAAAAAATTACACATAGGTGATATCCTATATATTATACTGGATTGAAACAAAACAAAATAATATATGCTAGAACAAAGTGATAAATTATCAGAAACAAAACAAAATAATGAACACAAAAAATAATTATTTAAACCCTAACGGTACGGTAAATCAAACTTAAACATAACGAAACAACAATAAGAACGTGAATCAAACACATTATTGTAAAAACAAAACTCACCCAGAGAATTTTGAAGAAAATTAGAGCTAAAACGATCAAGGATTCGAAAAAAAGTGCTCTGACGAAAGCCGCACGCGCTGCTGTGCAAATAAAGAGTAAAAAGTTACTAAAGAGTATGTTAAACCGTGCAAGGGCAATAATGTCATTTTACATTCTATTTTAAGTTAAAATGGCTAGAAATCAATGACATCACGGACGGTGGCTATTTTTCGATAGCCACCCGTAAAAGTGGCTATGCCACGCTATTTTGACAACTCGATGTGATCATGGCAACGGATGAACAAGATTGCAATTTGTATCAAATTTGAAATTACATGAAGTTGGCACTCTTATAGAGGGAATCAAATTATATGTTTATCCTCTTCAAGTTGAAAATATACTAAAGATGATTATATAAATTGAAACACTTACATTAAAGATAATTTTATGAATTTAAATTATGTTAAATATTTAATTAATTTGTGTGGCCGTCAAAATTAGCATGTCTAGGATTTCATATTTGTATAACAACAATCTAAACAAACACATACATTAATTGCATACATTATTCATGTTATGTTGTTGATCTTGGCTTATCTTTAACTTGTCAATAATTTCCTTAATGATACGCTCCGTACAATCCACATTGTTCCTACCAATTTTAATTCAATCATAATATTGTTAACTATAGTCAAATTAAATTTAATACCTTCACTCATTAAAATGGATCTTATTAGATACCTGTCATTTTAAATTTCACGAAGACATAATCCATACTAAATTAATATATTGAGTAGTCTGGTCTCAAATATTAGATTATATAAACTGAAGGAATAACAAACTATAAATTATACACGTCTCCCAACTAAATAATAATCTTGTGTTTGCATTCATATGCAAGATATTTAAAAAATAAAACTAATTTAATGACGGCAATTGGAACTGAAAATAGTTGAACTCACCTTAGAATTTAAAAAAGAAAAGAAAATCAAGACAATAACCATCTCTAGTCTACACATTAAACAAAAAAAATTCAATTTAATAAGAGCTAAAATGGCAATCTCAAATTAATTTACACGCTAAATCAAAACAAGGCAAGCGCTATCCGATTTCAATGTAGGACATTCAATTAGTGTGAAGCCGCTGTGACCGCCAATGTCCAGAAGCTAGTTCAAAGCTTTGTCTTAACTGCGGATTTTGTTATTGGTAAAACCTTTCACTTACAAAACTTTACAAGCGGTCTCTCACCGACCGAAATATAGGCTAAACTGCTCATGCTGGCTGACTTTCTACTCAAAGCATCGGCCACCACATTGGCCTTTCCCGAATGATATAAGATGGTGATATCATAATCCTTCAACAACTCCAACCACCTCCTCTGCCTCAAATTCAACTCCTTTTGCTTGAACAAATACTGAAGACTCTTGTGATCCGTAAACACCTCACATGCCACGCCATACAGATAGTGCCTCCAAATATTCAACGCGTGAACAATGGCTGCCAACTCCAAATCATAAATCAGATAGTTCTTCTCATGAATCTTCAACTGCCGTTAAGCATAGGCAATGACCTTGCCATCCTGCATCAACACTGCACCAAGTCAAATACGAGATGCATCACAATAAACTGTATAAGGCCCTGAACCTGTGGGCAAAACCAACACCGGTGCCGTAGTCAGAGCTGTTTTGAGCTTCTGAAAGTTCGCCTCACACTCATCCGACCATCTGAACTGGGCACCCTTCTGGGTCAACCTGGTCATCGAGGCTGCGATAGATGAAAACCCCTCTACGAACCGACGATAGTAGCCTGCCAAATCCAAGAAACTCCGAATCTCTGTAGCTGATGCTGGTCTAGGCCAGTTCTTGACTGCCTCAATCTTCTTCGGATCAACCTGAATACCCTCAGCTGACACAACATGACCCAGGAATGCAACTGAACTCAAACAGAACTCACACTTCGAAAACTTAGCATACAACTGACTATCCCTCAAGGTCTGAAGAACCACTCTAAGATGCTGCTTGTGCTCTTCCCGGCTGCGGGAATATATCAAAATATCATCAATGAAGACTATCACGAACAAATCCAAATAAGGCCTGACACTCGGTTCATCAAGTCCATAAAAGCTGTTGGGGCATTTGTCAACCCAAATGACATCATCNTCTCTACCACAAACCAGAACAGTACCTGCACCTCCACCTCTAATACCTTTACCTCCACCTCTAGCATCTCTACCTCCACCTCTAACATCTCTACCTCCACCTCTAGCTAACTGAGCGGGCTGGACGAGTCCCTCAATGAACCTCCTCACCCTCTCTCTCTCGGTGGGAAGTATGATAAGAGCATGACGAGCCAAGTCGATGAATCTGGTCTCATACTGGGTAACAGTCATAGAACCCTGCTGGAGACGCTCGAAACTAGCCTCTGATAGGCCTCTGTCTGGATGATGGGGAGAAACTTCGTCCAGAAATATCTGAGTGAACTGCTCCCAAGTCAAAGCTGGTGATCTGGCTGGAGAAGCGGTACGTGACCTTGCCATTCGCGAAAGGACAAGAGTAGGGGTTTCAATTTAGCAGTGAGAGAACAAAATCGCACGACAGGAAAGAATAAATGTGAAGTCTTTTTCCTAACTCTGTAGCCTCTGGGGGATAAATACAGACGTCTCCGTACCGATCCCTCAGACTCTACTAAGCTTGTCTGTGAACTGTGAGACCCATGTAACCTAGAGCTCTGATACCAATTTGTCACGACCCGGATTCTCACCCTCGGGAGTCGTGATGGCGCCTACTAGTACGAGCTAGGCAAGCCAATTAATTTCACAATTTACCCTTTTTACTCATTTTATATTCATTAGAAATTTTAATAATAATAATAACATTTAAACAGCGCAACTTAACATAAGCGGAAGAAAAACAACAAACTATCTGAACACAAGTACCTAGTACAACTGTTTGAGTCTCGACTACCCAGAACTGGTGTCACAGTTTCACAGATGGTCTAAGAATACTACAAATAAAGGGCCTGAAGAAATAAATACAACACTGTCTCTAGAAATGCATGAAAGAAACAGGAATAGTAGGTAGAAGGAGACGCCAAGGCCTGCGGACGCCTGCAGGACTACCTCGGGTCGCCTGATGATCAAGAATCAACAATCTCACTGCGGTCCAAAGTCCACAACACTGGGGTCTGCACAAAAGAGTGCAGAGTGTAGTATCAGCACAACCGACCCCATGTGCTGGTAAGTGCCTAGCCTAACCTCGGCGAAGTAGTGACGAGGCTAGGACCAGACCACCAAATAAACCTGTGCAATTATATAATATACAGCGAAAAGTAAAGTAGAAATAAACAAGTAAGGATGGGAGGGGGAAACATGCTTCGGGGAATGACAGGTAGAAACAGAATATGAAGAGAACTATAAAGGAATCAAAATCCAAACACTAACAAGAATAAGGAAAAACAAAGGCAGATTTCACTTTCTTTTCACATCTTGTTGCAGGCGTGCAACCCGATCCCATTTCCTGTATCTCCTGGTAGGCGTACCACCCGCTCCCATTTCATTGTACCTCGTGGTAGGCGTACCACCCGCTCCCATTTCATTATATCTCATGGTAGGGGTACCACCCGCTCCCATTTCATTATATCTCGTGGTAGGCGTACCACCCGCTCCCATATAATATTGTTGCGGCGTGCAACCCGATCCATATATAATATTGTTGCGGCGTGCAACCCGATCCATATATAGTATTGTTGCGGCGTGCAACCCGATCCATATATAATATTATTGCGGCGTGCAACCCGATCCATATATAATATTTACAATTATAACGAGAGTCCCGACAAGGGATCAAAAGGTCTACCCTATCCCTGCAAGGGAAAAACAGCTATAACCAAACTTGTTACAACATCTAACTACCTCAGCTATACCCAAACTTGTTACAACACCTAACTACCTCAGCTATACCCAAACTTGTTACAATACCTAACTACCTCCGCTATACCCAAACTTGTTCAAACATCTAACTACCTCAGCTATAACCATAATCCTTACCTAACATAAAGAATCATCAACCTAAGTATCCGTAATATCAATTAAGAACACAATACAAGGGAACCACAACTCAATAATAGCCCGGCAAGGGGGCAACGTAATGATCTCTTCCCTTTCTCACTTTTACTTCATAACTCGAACCAATGCTCTAGAGTTTCAGTTATCACTTATACTATCACAATTCGTTATACAACTGGAGCCAACGCTCCTCAATGTTCATAGGTCACAATTCTTTCCAAAACTTTACACAACAATTATAAATCTTCACCAAGGCATGAACAATACAACGAAGTCCTGAAAATCACAATATAAGACTCACGGTCATGCTTGACACCAACGTATAGATACTCGTCACCATGCCTATACGTCGTACTCAATAAGAAGCAAATAGCAAATCGGACACAACTCCTAATCCCTCAAGCTAAGGTTAGACCAAACTCTTACCTCGAACTTCCACGACCAACTCAATCCTCAAACCTTTCTTTTCGAATTTGGCTACAGCACAATCGTATCTATACACAATCGACTTAATAACATCAATGAATGCTAAACAATCCAATTCCAATGCTTAATTATAGCTTTTTAATCATTCTTCCGAAAAACCTAAAAATCGACCTCGGGCCCGCTTGGTCAAAACACGAAGTTCAAACCAAAATACGAACCCCATTCACCCAAGAGCCCAAATATATAATCAGTTCCAGAATTCGACCCCAAAACGAGGTCTAAATCGCAATTATTCAAAAAGCCCTAATTCTACCCAAATCCCTAATTTTCTACCCTTAATCACATGTTTTAGGCCTAGAAATCTAGTGGGTGTTGATAAAAATGGAAGAAAACAAGTTAAAGATTACTTACCCAAGAGATTATGGTAAGGAAATGCTTCAAAAATCGCCTAAGAGCTTTGGAGAAGAAGAGGTTTGTGAAATTTTATAAAAATCCCATAAGTATTCTGTTTTGGTCTTTTAAAAATCACTGAGCAAAAATGTTCTTCGCGTTCGCGACACACCCTTCGCTTTCGCGATGGGTTAGGCTGGATAAGCCTTCGCGTTCGCGGACAACGGCTCGCGTTCGCGGAGTAGAAACTCCTCGAGCCTCGCGTTCGCGTTCAGGATGTCGCGTACGCGTAGGGTAATTGCCCCACCCCCTGCCCAGGCCCACTTGGCCTTCGCGTTCGCGTGACCAGGACCGCGTTCGCGAAGGGATAACCCCCCACTGCCTCGCGTTCGCGACCTGAGCTACGCGTTCGCGTAGAAGGATTTTCCTTCAGTAAAAATTAATGCATCGCGTTCGCGTGGGTTCTCCCGCGAACGCGAAGAAGAAGGCATCAGTATACCAGATCAGCTGTTTCTGCAATTTTTCTTAAGTCCGAAACTTCCCGAAACACATCCAAAACACACCCGAGCCCTCGGGGCTCCTAACCAAACATACGTACTAACTCAACAACATCATACGAACTTATCCGTGCGATCAAATCGCCAAAATAACCTCAATAACAACGAAGTAAACCTCAAAATCAAAGAATTTTTCTCAAACTTCATAAAACATCAACTTTAGCAATTTAGGTCCGAGTCACGTCAAACGACATCCGTTTTTCACCAAATTTTATAGAAATGTCTTAAATCATATATAAGACTTGTACCGGGCGCCGGAACCAAAATACGGGCCCGATACCACCATGTTCTAATCAAATTTCATTTTAAATTTCCTTAAATAATTTCAGAAAACAATTTCCTTTAAAAATTCATTTCTCGGGCTTGGGGCCTCGGAATTCAATTTCGAGCATATGCCCAAGTACCGTACTTTTCCTACGGACCCTCCGGGACCGTCAAATCACGGGTCCGAGTTCGTTTACCCAAAATGTTGACCGAAGTCAAATTAATTCATTTATTAGCCAAATTTTATCATTTTCACAGATTTTCAAGTTTAAGCTTTCCGGCTACGCGCCCGGACTGCGCATGCAAATCGAGGTGACTCTAAATGAGGTTTTCAAGGCCTCGGAAACACAGAATTTAATTTAAAAGCAAGTGATGACCTTTTGGGTCATCACATTCTCCACCTCTAAAACAACCGTTCGTCCTCGAACGGACATAAGAAGGAAGTACCTGAGTCGGGCAAAAGATGGGGATAACGGCTCCGCATATCGGACTCGGACTCCCAAGTCGATGCCTCAGCAGGCTGACCTCTCCACTGAACACAAACAGAAGGAAAACTCTTCGACCTCAACTGACGGACCTGCCGGTCTAGAATAGCTACCGGCTCCTCCTCATTAGACAAGTCCTTGTCCAACTGGACAGTGCTAAAATCTAACACGTGGGATGGATCGCCGTGATACTTCCGAAGCATGGACACATGAAACACTGGATGCACGGCTGATAAGCTCGGTGGCAATGCAAACCTATAAGCCACCTCTCCCACTCGATCAAGAATCTCAAACGGACCAATGTACCTAGGGCTAAGCTTGCCCTTCTTCCCAAATCTCATCACGCCCTTCATAGGCGACACTCGAAGCAATACCCGCTCACCGACCATGAAAGCCAAATCTCGAACCTTGCGGTCGGCATAACTCTTTTGCCTAGACTGAGCCGAACGAAGCCTATCCTTAATGATCCTGACCTTGTCCAAGGCATCCTTAACCAGATCCGTACCCAACAACTGAGCCTCTCCCGGCTCAAACCATCCAACCGGAGACCGACACCGTCTACCATATAAAGCCTCATAGGGAGCCATCTGAATACTCGACTGGTAGCTGTTATTGTAGGCAAACTCCGCTAAAGGCAAAAACTAATCCCACGAGCCTCCAAAGTCAATGACACAAGCTCGGAGCATATCCTCCAAAATCTGAATAGTCCGCTCGGACTGCCCGTCCGCCTGGGGATGAAATGCTGTGCTCAACTCAACCCGTGTGCCCAACTCTCGCTGAACTGCTCTCCAGAAACGCGAGGTAAATTGCGTACCTCGGTCCGAAATGATAGACACGGGCACACCATGAAGGCGAACAATCTCCCAGATGTAGATCTCAGCTAACCTCTCAGAAGAATAGGAGACCGCCACAGGAATGAAATGTGCTGACTTAGTCAGCCTATCAACAATGACCCATACTACGTCGAACTTCTTCCGAGTCTGCGAGAGTCCAGCAACGAAGTCCATAGTGATCCACTCCCACTTCCACTCGGGAATCTCAATTCTCTAAAATAAACCACCGAGCCTCTGATGCTCGTACTTGACCTGCTGACAATTCAAACACCGAGCCACATACGCAACGATATCCTTCTTCATTCTTCTCCACCAATAATGCTGCCGCAAATCCTAATACATTTTAGCGGCGCCTGGATGAACAGAGTATCGGGAGCTATGGGCCTCCTCTAATATCAACTCTCGAAGACCATCCATATTGGGCACACAAACTCGGCCCTGCAATCTCAAAACTCCATCATTACCTATGGTAACCTACTTGGCACCTCCGTGCTGCACCGTGTCTCTAAGGACACACAAATGGGGATCATCACACTGCCGATCTCGGATACGCTCCAATAATGAAGAACGAGCTACTGTGCAAGCTAACACACGGCTGGGCTCAGAAACATCCAACCTCACGAACTGATTGGCCAAAGCTTGAACATCCAAGGCAAGCGGTCTCTTACCGACCGGAATATAAGCTAAACTGCCCATGCTGGCTGACTTCCTCCTCAAAGCAACGGCCACCATATTGGCCTTTCCCGGATGATATAAGATGGTGATACCATAATCCTTCAACAACTCCAACCACCTCCTCTGCCTCAAATTCAACTCCTTTTGCTTGAACAAATACTGAAGACTCTTGTGATCCGTGAACACCTCACATGCCACGCCATACAGATAGTGCCACCAAATCTTCAACGCGTGAACAATGGATGCCAACTCCAAATCATGAACCGGATAGTTCTTCTCATGAATCTTCAACTGCCGTGAAGCATAGGCAATGACCTTGCCATCCTGCATCAACACTGCACCAAGTCCAATACGAGATGCATCACAATAAACTGTATAAGGCCCTGAACCCGTGGGCAAAACCAACACCGGTGCCGTAGTCAGAGCTGTCTTGAGCTTCTGAAAGCTCGCCTCACACTCATCCGACCATCTGAACTGGACACCCTTCTGGGTCAACCTGGTCATCGGGGCTGCGATAGATGAAAACCCCTCTACGAACCGATGATAGTAGCCTGCCAAACCCAAGAAACTCCGGATCTTTGTAGCTGATGCTGGTCTAGGCCAGTTCTTGACTGCCTCAATCTTCTTCGGATCAACCTGAATACCCTCTGCTGACACAACATGACCCAGGAATGCAACTGAACTCAACCAGAACTCACACTTCAAAAACTTAGCATATAACTGACTATCCCTCAAGGTATGAAGAACCACTCTAAGATGCTGCTTGTGCTCTTCCCGGCTGCGGGAATATATCAAAATATCATCAATGAAGACTATCACGAACGAATCCAAATAAGGCCTGACACTCGGTTCATCAAGTCCATAAAAGCTTCTGGGGCATTTGTCAACCCGAATGACATCATCAAGAACTCATAATGCCCGTACGAGTGCGGAAAGCTGTCTTAGGGACATCGGATGCCCTAATCCTCAACTGATGGTAGCCAGATCTCAAGTCAATCTTTGAAAATACCTTGGCACCCTGAAGCTGATCGAACAAATCATCATTCCTCGACAGCGGATACTTATTCTTAATTGTAACCTTGTTCAATTGCCAGTAATCAATACACATCCTCATCGATCCATCTTTCTTCTTAACAAACAACACCGGCGCACCCCAAGGCGAAACACTAGGTCCAATGAAACCCTTCTCAAGCAAGTCTTGCAACTTCTCCTTCAACTCTTTCAACTCAGGTGGGGCCATACGATACGGCAGAATAGAAATGGGCTGAGTGCCCGGAGCCAAATCAATGCAAATGTTAATATCCTTGCCGGGTGGCATACCCGGCAGATCTGAAGGGAATACCTCAGGAAACTCACGAACAACGGGCATAGAATCAATAGAAGGAACCTCAGCACTAGAATCACGAACATATGCCAAATAGGACAAATGCCCCTTCTCGACCATACGCCGAGCCTTCACATAAGAGATAACACTACGGGTAGAATGACCAGGAGTCCCTCTCCACTCTAAACGAGGCAAACCCGGTAAGGCTAAGGTCACAGTCTTGGCATGATAGTCCAAGATACCGTGGTAAGGTGATAACCAGTCCATCCCCAATATAACATCGAAATCAACCATGTCCAGAAGTAACAAATCTACACGAGTCTCAAGACCTCCAATCACCACAATAAGATCATCCACCGGTGTAGACACCTAAACAGGGGCACTCAAAGAATCGTTAGGCATGACCAGACACGGCGCAAAATAAAATCGAAGATTCTCTACCACAAACCAGAACAGTACCTGCACCTCCACCTCTAATACCTTTACCTCCACCTCTAGCATCTCTACCTCCACCTCTAACATCTCTACCTCCACCTCTATTTAACTGAGCGGGCTGGACGAGTCCCTCAATGAACCTCCTCACCCTCTCTCTCTCTCTCGGTGGGAAGTATGATAAGAGCATGACGAGCCAAGTCGATGAATCTGGTCTCATACTGGGTAACAGTCATAGAACCCTGTTGGAGACGCTCAAACTGTCTCTGATAGGCCCCTGTCTTAGTGATGGGGAGAAACTTCTCCAGAAATAGCTGAGTGAACTGCTCCCAAGTCAAAGCTGGTGATCTGGCTGGAGAAGCGGTACGTGACCTTGCCATTCGCGAAAGGACAAGAGTAGGGGTTTCAATTTAGCAGTGAGAGAACAAAATCGCACGACAGGAAAGAATAAATGTGAAGTCTTTTTCCTAACTCTATAGCCTCTGGGGGATAAATACAGACGTCTCCTTACCGATCCCTCAGACTCTACTAAGCTTGTCTGTGAACTGTGAGACCCAGTAACCTAGAGCTCTGATACCAATTTGTCACGACCCGGATTCCCACCCTCGGGAGTCATGGTGGCGCCTACTAGTACGAGCTAGGCAAGCCAATTAATTTCACAATTTACCCTTTTTACTCATTTTATATTCATTAGAAATTTTAGTAATAATAATAATAACATTTAAACAACGGAACTTAACATAAGCGGAAGAAAAACAACAAACTATCTGAACACAAGTACCTAGTACAACTGTTTGAGTCTCGACTACCCAGAACTGGTGTCACAGTTTCACAGACAGTCTAAGAATACTACAAATAAAGGGCCTGAAGAAATAAATACAACACTGTCTCTAGAAATGCATGAAAGAAACAGGAATAGTAGGTAGAAGGAGACGCCAAGGCCTGCGGACTACCTCGGGTCGCCTGATGATCAAGAATCAACAATCTCACTGCGGTCCAAAGTCCACAATACTGGGGTCTGCACAAAAGAGTGCAGAGTGTAGTATCAGCACAACCGACCCCATGTGCTGGTAAGTGCCTAGCCTAACCTCGACGAAGTAGTGACGAGGCTAGGACCAGACCACCAAATAAACCCGTGCAATTATATAATATACAGCGAAAAGTAAAGCAGAAATAAACAAGTGAGGATGGGAGGGGGAAACATGCTTCGGGGAATGACAAATAGAAACAGAATATCAAGAGAATTATAAAGGAATCAAAATCCAACCACTAACAAGAATAAGGAAAAATAAAGGCTGATTTCACTTTCTTTTCACATCTTGTTGTAGGCGTGAAACCCGATCCCATTTCCTGTATCCCTTGGTAGGCGTACCACCCGCTCCCATTTTATTGTACCTCGTGGTAGGCGTACCACCCGCACCCATTTTATTATATCTCGTGGTAGGCGTACCACCCGCTCCCATTTCATTATATCTCGTGGTAGGCGTACCACCCGCTCCCATATAATATTGTTGCGGCGTGCAACCCGATCCATATATAATATTGTTGCGGCGTGCAACCTGATCCATATATAGTATTGTTGCGGCATGCAACCCGATCTATATATAATATTATTGCGGCGTGCGACCCGATCCATATATAATATTTATAATTATAATGAGAGTCCCGACAAGGGATCAAAAGGTCTACCCTATCCCGTCAAGGGAAAAACAGCTATAACCAAACTTGTTACAACACCTAACTACCTCAGCTATACCCAAACTTGTTACAACACCTAACTACCTCAGCTATACCCAAACTTGTTACAACACCTAACTACCTCCGCTATACCCAAACTTGTTCCAACATCTAACTACCTCAGCTATAACCATAATCCTTACCTAACACAAAGAATCATCAACCTAAGTATCTGTAATATCAATTAAGAACACAATACAAGGGAACCACAACTCAACAATAGCCCGGCAAGGGGGCAACGTAATGATCTCTTCCCTTTCTCACTTTTACTTCACAACTCGAACCAATGCTCTAGAGTTTCAATTATCATTTATACTATCACAATTCGTTATACAACTGGAGCCAACGCTCCTCAATGTTCATAGGTCACAATTCTTTCCACAACTTTACACAACAATTATAAATCTTCACCAAGGCATGAACAATACAACGAAGTCATGAAAATGAAAATGTAAGACTCACGGTAATGCTTGACACCAACGTATAGATACTCGTCACCATGCCTATACGTCGTACTCAATAAGAAGCAAATAGCAAATCGGACACAACTCCTAATCCCTCAAGCTAATGTTAGACCAAATACTTACCTCGAACTTCCACGGCCAACTCAATCCTCAAACACCGCCTTTCCTTTCGAATTTGGCTCCAACACAATCGTATCTATACACAATCGACTTAATAACATCAATGAATGCTAGGCAATCCAATTCCAATGCTTAATTATAGCTTTTTAATCATTCTTCCCAAAAATGCAAAAATCGACCCCGGGCCCGCTTGGTCAAAACACGAAGTTCGAACCAAAATCCGATCCCCCATTCACCCACGAGCCCAAATATATAATCAGTACCAAAATTCGACCCCAAAACGAGGTCTAAATCGCAATTATTCAAAAAGCCCTAATTCTACCCAAATCCCTAATTTTCTACCTTTAATCACATGTTTTAGACCTAGAAATCTAGTGGGTGTTGATAAAAATGGAAGAAAACAAGTTAAAGATTACTTACCCAAGAGATTATGGTGAACTTATCTGTGAGATCAGATCGCCAAAATAACCTCAATAACAACGAATTAAACCTCAAAATCAAAGAATTTTTCTCAAACTTTATAAAATATCAACTCTAGCAATTTAGGTCCGAATCACGTCAAACGACATCCGTTTTTCACCAAATTTTACAGAAATGTCTTAAATCATATATAAGACTTGTACCGGGCAGCGGAACCAAAATACGGGCCCGATATCACCATGTTCTAATTTCATTTCAAATTTCCTTAAACAATTTCAGAAAACAATTTCCTTTAAAAATTCATTTCTCGGGCTTCGGGCCTCGGAATTCGATTCCGGGCATATGCCCAAGTCCCGTATTTTTCCTACGGACCCTTCGGGATCGTCAAATCACGGGTCCGAGTCCGTTTACCCAAAACGTTGATCGAAGTCAAATTAATTCATTTACTAGCCAAATTTTGTCATTTTTCACAGATTTTCATGTTTAAGCTTTCCGGCTATGCGCCGGACTGTGCACGCAAATCGAGGTGACTCTAAATGAGGTTTTCAAGGTCTCGGAGACACATAATTTAATTTAAAAGCAAGTGATGACCTTTTGGGTCATCACACATTGGTAACAAAAGAATCCTAAACCTAATGGAAGGCCATATTAGTGATTACAATTACAATTATATCCAACGTAGAATATACCTACAAAGAGACAGAAAGGAGGAACAATATTTCGATAGGGATTTCCTGCTTTTGATATAGTACTAGCTTCTATGTACGTGCCTTGCACGTTAACTAAAAAGAGAATGTGTGACGACCCGGTAGGTCGTTTTGAGTACTAGCCTTAATTTCTGTATTCCTTCATTTCATGTTTATTAATTTACGTGCATGGTCCGTATTACTTTTCGAAAAGCTTTTATGTTAAATTTTGAAAAAAATTAGGGTTTTGACTTAAAATAAGGTTAGAGTGGACTACAGTCAACATTCTTGGTAAATGACCTCGGATCGGTATTTTGATGATTCCGGTTGGTTCGTATTATATTTTGGACTTGTACGCATATTTGGTTGGGGTCCGGGTGATCCGCGCGCGTTTCGGCGCATTATGTTAAAGATTGTGAAAATTGAGTTTTAAGTTGAAACTTCGAGTTTTGGTGATCGATTCTTGTTATTTGATATTATTTTGATGATTTGAGGTAGCGAGCAAGTTTGTACAATATTATTACACTTGTGTGCATGTTCGGTTTGGAGCCCGCAGGGCTCGGGTGAGTTTATTTATGTTACAAACGATTTTGGGACTGCTGGTGCTCATCAGTTGCTGGTGCAAGCCTGCATACCTCTCAATTGCGAGGTCCGGCTCGCACTTACGAGCATCGCTTTTGCGGCTAAATGATCGCATTTACAAAAGGCATTGGGATTGGGGAACTTTGAATTTGCGAAGAAGGAACCACATTTGCGAAGGTTGGGAAATCACAAATGTGGATGGAGTCTCGCATTTGCGACTCTTACAGATTTGGGGGAATCGTCGCAAAAGCGAAGCTTAGTGCGCATTTGCGGAGGGAGGGACCTCCGCAAATGCGAAGGTTTTGTCGCATTTGCGACTTCTATGTATATAATGCATTGATCGCTTTTGCAATCAGTGTTATGCATTTGCGGAGATCGCAATTGCAAGCTCTTGTTCGCAATTGCGACGTCTGCAACTGGGTAAAAGAGAAGAAAATCGGGACTTAGCTCATTTTACACCATTTCTCAACCCTAAACACTCTAGAGGCAATTTTTGAAGAACTCCCCCCCCCCCCCCTAAATTTATTGGTAAGTAACTCTAATTTATTTTCCATCAGTTTCCTATTACTTTTCATGAATTTTTAGCATCAAATCTATAATTTCATGGTAGAAATTAGGAGTTTGCATAGAACTTTTGAATTTTGTAAAATTGAAATTTAGACCTCAATTGAGGTCGGATTTTGAAATAATTCACATAACCGGGCTCGGGGGTAAATGAGTAATCGGGTTTTGGTCCGAATCTAGGATTTC
Source organism: Nicotiana attenuata (assembly GCF_001879085.1). Taxonomy (NCBI): domain Eukaryota; kingdom Viridiplantae; phylum Streptophyta; class Magnoliopsida; order Solanales; family Solanaceae; genus Nicotiana; species Nicotiana attenuata. Next base: position 42,602 of record NW_017674747.1, on the reverse strand, counting down.
GACCAACCGAGCATGGGGTTGACTTTTGTTGAGTTTTTCAAAAATGATCAAAATAGAACCTTTTTTTGTACATAGGTAGTTTCTAAAGCTTGTTTTGAATTGTTTGATCGATAATTGACTAGATTGGGTTAGTTTGGAGAATTGTTCGAAAGGAGAAGCCGTGATTGATTGTGATTTTATTGCGGAAAGAGGTAAGTGTCGTGGTTAACTTTGACTTGAGGGAATTAAGATTGGTTTGGTTTATTTGCTACATGAACTATGTGTGGGGACAACGTATATGCATGATGACGAGTATATATACGTTGTCATGGATTAAAGCATGCGGGTGGAATTTGTCTTATTTGTACAATGTTGTTTCATTTACTATGCGTTCTATGTCTTAGTTAGATTGTTTATACTTTAATTGCTCGCTTTCGTATTTATTGCTCATGTAGAAGTTGTGATATTGAAAGCTGAAATTGCTTATTCTACCATCATGTTTGAAGTTCAAATTTTCTTTCCACCTTGCTTGAAACCTTGGATTGTTATTGTTGCGTGGTAAGGAAGAGTCAAAAGCACGAAGGGTATTGCCGTGCCATATTGGCATATTGATATCATTTCTTGAGTGAACGTGAGGCTCAAGCACGAAGGATGATGCTGTACACTTGCATTTATATTTATCTTGTGAGGAAGCGAGTAAAAGCACGAAGGGTGATGCCGTGCACTTGCTTGCCATTATCATATCATGTGAGGATGAGAGTATAAGCACGAAGGGTGATGCCGTGCACATGCTTTATTTATATTATATGATGAGGGTGATAGTAAAAGCACGAAGAGTGATGCTGCGCAATTTGATGATTTTATTACTTTTACTTTATACTTGAATTGTGAATTTAACTTGGCGGTTTCATTGCTTATTTTGGAAAGAGACTTACTTGGTGATTTTATACTTATTGATCCGGTTGTTTCCCTTTTATATGCCCCCACCCCATCACTACCTTGTCGTGGTTAAACTCGACACTTACTGAGTACGATGAATTGGTTGTACTCATGCTATACTTCTGTACTTCTTGTGCAGATTTTAATGTTGGTACAGCAGAGTCCCGAGAGGTACTTAGCGAATACCAGACGATGATTTGAGGTAGAGCTGCATCCCGCTTGCAGGCCTTGGAGTCACTTTCCTATTGCTCTATACTGTTTCCTTTTATTCTAAAAACATTGTATTTCCTTCAAACTTTGAATCTAGCTGGATCTAGTCGCTCATGTACTTGTGACAACAAATTCTGGGTTGTTTTGTGTTATGTCTTTTGATCGGTTATTAGATATTTATTGCTTTTCTTCTCATATTATATGTTATGTTGGCTTTCCTGACATTCGATGTTAGGCGCCAACATGGCCTTACGGTTGGAACTTTGGGTCGTGCCAAGTTGGTATCAGAGCACTTGGTTGCATAGGTCTCACGAGTTATGAGCAAGCTTAGTAAAGTATGGAGGATCGGTACAGAGACGTCTGTACTTATCTTTTAGAGGCTATAAGGCTTTAGGAAATTTCACTTCTTTCTTAATCTGTCATGCGATTTTGTTCTATCACTGAAACTTGAATCATTCTATTTATGTTCTCTCATAATTAGTGAGAAATCGCACAACATCCACAGCCGATCAGGAGCCGGAGCCCCAGGGTGCAGCCATTACTAGGGGTAGGGGCCGGGTCGTGGCCGAGGTAGAGCCAGAGCTCAGCCTAGATCACGCATAACAACATTATTATGGAGCTTCAGATCGAGTAGGAGGAGGAGATACCTGCTCAGACTGCGCCCGTTGGACCAGCTCAGGTCCCGGAGGAGTTCATTGCTACCCCAGTACTTCAGGACACTCATGTCCGTTTGGTGGGCCTTATGGAGAGTGTGGACCAGGCCGATGTGATCCCTATGGCACCAGTAGTTCTCAGGATGGGGGAGGATCCCAGACTCCCTCTACTCATACTCAGACTCTGGTAGTTCCAGTAGTTAGAGCAGTTTATCCTATTATTGCTATGCAATCCGTGAAGGGACCCACGATGTCATCAGAAGGGCTGAAGAGGTTGGACAAGTTCACCAAGTTATTTCCTATTCGCTTTGGCGGTACACCTTCTGAGGAACTCCAGGATTTCTTAGACCGTTGGCATGAGGTATTGCGCAAATGGGCATAGTAGAGTCCAATGGGGTCGACTTCATAGTGTTTTAGATGCATGGCTTTGCCAAGAGGTGGTGATAGGAGTATGTTCGAGGCAGACTAGTAGGTTCACCTCCACTTACTTGGGAACAGTTCTCACAGCTATTCTTGAAGAAGTTCATCCCCTTCACTTTAAGAGAGGACTACCGTAGCCAGTTTGAGCTCCTCCAACATGGTAGCATGATTGTACGAGATTGGATTTGTGGATTTATATCACCATGAAGTTGTCTTGATCCCTACTGAGAGGGAGAAGGTGAGGAGATTTATCGATGGCCTTCCTTATGACATCAGGCTGCAGATGGCCAAAGAGATCGAGGATGATATTTCCTTCACTCAGATTGTAGAGATTGCTAAACGGATCGAGAGGATCCATAATCAGGGTAGAGAGGTTGTATCTGAGAAGAGGTCTGGTCATTCCGGTAGTTTCAGTGGTGCCTTATCTGGAGGCAGGGGTACATTTGATAGAGGCCGTCCCATCAGGCCAATTCAATCAGCGCTTCATGTATCACACAGTGCTTCGGGCAACCGTGGTTCTTATGGGTCTCATCCTGAGCAGCTAACATACAACGCACCTTCAACTTTGGTTAGTGCACCTCCGGTTCAGAGTTATTAGGGTGGTTATTCAGGTCGACAAGGTCAGTTCTAGGGGCAAAAGTCACATTAGTCGAGGACTTGTTATACTTGTGGAGATATGAGGCACGTCGCGAGGTTTTGCCCCAAGTCATAGCAGCATGCCACAACAGGGTACTCGTACCATGGTTCCAGCACCAATTTCTCCACCACCCGCTCTGCCATCTAGAGGCGGGGGTCAGGTATCTCGGGGTGGTGGTCAGGCCATTAGAGGTGGAGGCCAGCTAGTAAGAGGTCGTCTGAGAGGTGGAGGTTAGATTGGTGGGGCTCAGCCTAATTTCTATTCATTCCTAGCTAAACCTAAGGCAGAGTCGTCAGATGCGGTCATCACAGGTATTGATCCAGTTTTCCAAAGAGATGCCTTAGTTTTATTTGATCCATATTCCACTTATTCATTTCTGTCATCCTATTTTGCTTCATATTTAGACATGTCTCGCGATTCTTTGAGTGCTCCTATTTATGTGTCTATACCAGTTGGTATTCTATTGTGGTGGATTGTTCTTATCACTCGTGTATGGTCTCTATCAGGGGTTATGAGACTAGGGTAGACCTTCTGTTACTCAATATGGTGTACTTTGACGTGATCTTGGGCATGGATTGGCTGTCACCATATCACGCTATTATGGATTGTCATGCTAAGACCGGGACGTTGGCGATGCCGATATTTCCAAGGTTGGAGTGGAGAGGTTCATTGAGTCAGGTTCCTAGTATGGTGGTGTCCTGTCTGAAGGAAAAACAGATGGTAGAGAAGGGGTTCTTAGCATATTTAGCCTTTGTGAGGGATGTTAGTACTGATACTCCTACCGTTGAGTCAGTTTCGGTAGTGAGAGACTTTCTAGATGTGTTCCCAGTAGACCTACTAGCATGCCGCCCTATCGGGATATTGATTTTGGTATTGACTTAGTGTCGGTCACTCAACCCATTCCACCGTATCGCATGGCACCAGTAGAGTTGAAGGACTTAAAGGAACAACTTCAGGAGTTGCTTGATAAGGGTTTCATCATACTGAGTGTCTCGCCTTGGGGTGCTCCAGTTTTATTTGTGAAGAAGAAAGAAGGCTCTATCAGGATGTGTATTGGTTACAGGCAGCTGAACAAGGCTACTGTCAAGAACAAGTACCCACTACTGCGTATTGATGATTTGTTTGACCAACTTCAGGGGGCTAAGGTATTCTTAAAGATTGACTTGAGATCGGGGTATCATTAGTTGATGATCCGGGCTTCAGACATTCCAAAGATGGCTTTCAAGACCCGCTATATCCACTATGAGTTTTTGGTAATGTCTTTTGGGCTGACCAATGCCCCTACAACTTTAATGCAATTGATGAACAACGCGCTCCAGCCATATCTTGATTCCTTCGTCATTGTGTTTATTGATGACATATTGGTGTATTCTCGCAGTCGGGAGGATCATGATCAACACTTGAGGATCGTGCTCCAAACTTTGAGGGAGAAGAAGCTACATGCTAAATTCTCCAAGTGCGAGTTTTGGCTTGATTTGGTGGAATTCTTAGGCTACGTGGCATTAAGTGAGGGGATTAAGGTGGATCTGAAGAAGATTGAGGCAATTCAGAACTGGCCTAGACCTACTTCAGCTACAGAGATTCGAAGTTTTTTGGGTTTGGCGGGTTATTATCGCCGTTTCATGGAGGGTTTTTCATCCAACGCAGCTCCTTTGAGTAGATTGACCCAGAAGTGGTGCTCCTTTCAGATGGTTCGACGAATGTAAGGCGAGATTTCAGAAGCTCAAGACTGCATTGACTACAATCCTAGTGTTGGTGTTGCCTACAAGTTTGGGATCTTACACCGTGTATTGTGATGCATCGTGTATTGGGCTTGATGCGGTGTTGATGCATGTCAGTAGGGTGATTGCCTACACGTCTCATTAGTTGAAGGTTCATGAGAAGAATTGCCTTGTGCATGATTTAGAGTTGGTAGCCATTGTTCACGCGCTGAAGATTTGGAGGCACTATCTGTATGGTGTTCCTTGTGAGGTATATACCGACCATTGGAGTCTCCAAGACCTGTTCAAGTAGAAGGACCTTAATTTGTGACAGCAGAGATGGTTAGAGTTGCTAAAAGACTATGATATTACCTTACTATATCATCTGGGGAAGGCCAACATGGTGGCCAATGCGTTTAGTAGGAAGGCGTAGAACATGGGCAGTTTGGCATATTTACTGACAGTGGAGAGGCTACTAGCCATGGATATTCAGGCTTTGGCCAATCGGTTCGTGAGGTTGGATGTTTCGGAGCCTAACCGGGTTCTTGCTTGTGTTGTGGCACAACCATCGTTGTTGGAGCGTATCAAGGCTCTCATTGACGTTCCTCACTTGTTGGTGTTGAAGGATACAATGCAGAGGGGTGGAGCTAAGGAGGTTGTGATTGGTGATGATGGTGTTATGCTGATTTAGGGCCGAATTTGTGTTCCGAATGTTGATGGTTGGGGGAGTTGATTGTTGAAGAGGCTCACATTTCATGCTATTCCATTCACCTAGGTGCCACAAAGATGTACCATGACTTGAAACAACACTATTGGTGGCGGAGAATAAAGAAAGAGTGGAAGTAGAAGCGCATCACTATGGATTTTGTGGTAGGCTTACCACGGACCTTGAGGAAATATGACGCAGTCTGGGTTATTGTGGAGTGGTTGACTAAGTCTGCACATATCATTCCGGTGATGACTTCCTATTCTTCAGAGCGGTTGGCTCAGATTTACATCCGGGAGATTATCCGCCTGCACGACGTGCCCATTTCCATCATTTCTGACCAAGGCACGTAGTTCATAATGCATTTTTTGAGAGCTGCGCAACGTGCATTGGGCACACGAGTCAAGCTGAGTACCGCATTTCATCCTCAAACGAACAAACGATTAGAGCACACTATTTAGATATTGGAGGACATGTTACGGGCATGCTATATGTATTTCGGGGGTCAGTGGGACCAGTTTTTACCTCTAGCAGAGTTCTCCTACATCAACAACTATCAGTCGAGCATCCAGATGGCTCCGTATGAGGCCTTATATGGGAGGCGATATTGTTCGCTGATTGGTTGGTTTGAAACCGAAAAGGCTAGATTGTTGGGCACTGATTTGGTCCGTGATGCTATGGAGAAGTTTAAGGTGATTTGGTAGCGACTTCATACAGCTCAGTTCAGGCAAAAGAGTTATAAAGACCGGAAGGTTCGAGAGGTGGCTTACATGGTGGGTGAGAAGGTTTTTCTCCGAGTGTCGCCTATGAAGGGCGTGATACGATTTGGGAAGAAGGGAAAGTTGAGCATGTGGTTTATGTAACGATCCAAAATTCAACTAGTCGTGATGTCACTTAACACAACCGGCTAGGTAAGCCAATATCCACAAACACAATCCAAATGAGATTAACAAGAAATAAATGATGAAATAACTTAATTCTTATACAATAACCCAAGGACTGGTAGTACAAGTCATGAACGTCTAAGACTTGGAGTTACAAAACTGATAGGAAAATGATACAACATCCGTTTGAAATGTACAAAAATAGAATCTCAAATCTAGAACTACCAAGAACAAGTGGTAGCGGTAACTGGAACGCAAGTACATCTTCAATGCCAACTCCAGCCATTCACAACAACATCAGCTCCAAGATCAGCACGCAAGGTGCACAAGTGTAGTATGAGCACAACCGACCCCATGTACTCAATAAGAAACAAACCTAATCTCAAGTTGAAAGCAGTAAGAAGCACGAAAAACAGTCAGAATCCAACACCAATAGCCAACAACAACTCGTAATAATATAATGAAGGCAGTAAAAGTAATAACTCAAAAGATATTATGCGTAGCTTGTTCGCAGCTACAGAAAAGTAGACATGCTTTCCAAGTATAATAGTAAAGTCCAAATCTTTCACCGGAATTACCAAAATATGAGTATATCAGAAAACTATGATTTTCCCAAACTTTCAACAACATATAAGACATTTCGTTACCATATAGCGTGGAAAGTACATCTCTATGCCTAAATGTCAATATGCATGTCAAGTCATCAATCATCATATACCGTCTAGCATGAGGAATATACATCTCTATGCCTACATGTCAAATGTACATGTCAAATCATGAATGTCACAATACCGTCTAGCATGAGAAAAAATGCATCTCTATGACTACATGCCAAGTATGCATGTCAATGAATGATTTCACGGTGATATTCCTAGGTACTCTCACCCTCAAACATACTCAAGCCGTATGTCTCAAATGCCCACTTAATCACACACACAAACACACACAATCACTCAGCACTGTACAGGTGCCTGGCTCATAAGCCCCTCACCAAAGCACGTGTACATATATCACTGTGCATGCTCGTTGTTGGTATGTCAAACTCCGGAGGGGCGGATCCTGACCAAGTGCTAATTAAAAGCCTGTAAGGCCTGCTGCAGCGTGCATCCCCATCCACAATAATAATAATCCAATAAGACATGCTACGGCATGCAGCCGATCCACAATAACAATAATAATAGTAAAAAGCCAATATGACATGTTGCGGCGTGTAGCCCGGTCCACAATAACACTCTCAAACACGGCTCTAAGACCCACCTCAGTCATCAACTTCTCAAGTTCAAGAGCTCACAATCTCGTACCAGTTAGCCCAATAACTCCACATATGTTAAAGCAATGCTAACATGCAATGTAACGATGAATGATGAACAGAGACAGAGATATGATATGCAAATGCTGAATTATAGCTGCGTGTATAATTATAGTTAAATTAGATAACCCACAACAATAGAAATAGTCTCATCAAGTCTCGATCAAGTAGCCACATAGCTTAAATATGATTTCTAGCATGAATCCTAGCTCAGTTAGTCTAACAAGTAGAAAAAACATGGATACAACAAGATATGATAGCAACATAGCCCAAAAGTCACCGGATCATGATTTCCCCGGTGCAAGCCCACATGCCCGTCACCTAGCATGTGCGCCACCCCAATACATCACAAATAACATGGTTCCTATGAATAATTAGCCTCAATTCTAAGTTTAGAAATGTTACTTACCTCGAACAAGGCAAATCAAATACCGAGCAAGCCAAGCAATACTCTAGAGATGCCATCCCGCGCGTATCAACTTTTGAACGGCTCGAAACTAGCCACAAGTAACTCAAAAACATAATATAATGCCATAGGAGACAAACTGAGTCGATAAAAGTCGAATCTTTAATCAAAAACTCTTAAGTCAACCAAAAAATCAAATTCGGGCCTTCACCTCGGAACCCAACAAAACTCACAAAATCCGATAAGCCATTCAATTACGAGTCCAACCATACTAATTTCACTCAGATCCGACTCCAAATCAATATTCAAATAAACACTTCAGATTACTTCCAAATTTTGCAAAGTTCAATTCAACTATATAGACCTATCCAAAGTCTCGAAGTACCAATTGGAGTCCAACAACATCAAAATCAACTCTTAGTCAAACTTATGAACTCTTAAGTTCTTCAAGTTGCCAACTTTTGACAAATAGTGTCGAATCCTTCTAGGAACCTCCAAAACCAAATCCGAACATACACATATGTCCAAAATCATCATACGAACCTATCAAAACCATAAAAACTCAATTTCGAGTTCGTTTATCCAAAAGTCCAATCTTGGTCAACTCTTCCAACTTAAAGCTTCCAAAACAAGAGTCATTCTTCTAAATCACTCGAAAATTAAAATAGACCATACATGCAAGTCATAATACATCATATGAAGATACTCAATGTCTCAAACCACCAAACGAAACACTAAAGCTCAAAATGATCTATCGTATCGTTACAATTTATTGGCTCGTTTGAGATCTTGGAGAGAGTTTGGGTGGTTGCCTATAGGCTCACATTGCATCCTAACCTAGCAGGGGTACATCCGGTATTTCATGTTTTTATTTTTCGGAAGTACCATGAGGATAAATCACATGTTTTGGACTTTAGCACGGTACAACTTGATTAGAAATTGACCTTGAGGAAGAGCCGGTAGCTATTCAAGACCAAAAGGTCTGTAAGTTGATATCTAAGAGTTTTTCTTCGGTGAAAGTGCAATGGAGTGGTCAGCCAAACGAGGAGGCTACGCGGGAGTCCGAGTTTGATATGCGCAGTGGATACCCCCACTTTTTTACCAGTCCAGGTACTTTTCTATATCCGTTCGAGGACGAACGTTTCTTTTAGAGGTGGAGAATGTGACGATTCGATAGGTCGTATTGAGTACTAGCCTTGTTTTTTGTGTTCCAAGACCTATCATAGGTTCATTTCATGTTTATTAATTTACGTGCATGGTCCGTGTCGCTTTTCGAAAAGCTTTTATGTGAAATATTGAAAAATAAGATTTTTAACTTAAAATGAGGTTTGAGGGACCACGGTCAATATTCTTGATAAACGATCTCGGATTGGTATTTTGACGATTCCATTAGATTCGTATGATGTTATGGGACTTGTACGTACGTTTGGTTGGGGTTGGGGGTGACCAGAGCGTGTTTTGATGCATTATGTGAAAGATTGTGAAAATTAAGTCCTAAATTGAATCTTAGAGTTTTGGTGGTCGATTCTTGTTATTTGATGTTATGTTGATTATTTGAGGCTGTGAGCAAGTCTGTATGATGTTATTACACTTGTATGCATGTTCCATTTGGAGTCCGAGTGGCTCGGGTAAGTTTTAGAGGTGTTATGGATGATTTTGGGACTGCTGGTGCAAGCCTACAAATCTCGCATTTGCGAGCATCGCTTTTGCGGACAAATGATCGCATTCGCGAAAGGCACTGGGATTGGGGAACTTCGCATTTGTGAAGAAGGAATTGCATTTGCGAAGGCTGGGAAATTGCAAATGTGGCTGGAGTCTCGCATTTGCGACTCTGACAACTTTGGGGGCAGCTTCGCAAAAGCGAAGGCTAGTTCGCATTTGCGGAGGGAGGGACCTTCGCAAATGCAAAGGTTTTGTCGCATTTGAGACTTCTGAATATCTGATGCACTGGCCGCTTTTGCGATCAATGTCTCATATTTATGGACATCGCAATTGCGACGTCTGCAGCTAGGTAAAAGGGGGAATAATTGGGACTTAACTCTTTTTACACCAAATCTCAATCCTAAATACTCTAGAGGCGATTTTTGAAGAAATTTTTCTCCCCAAATTCATTGGTAAGCAATTCTAATTCATTTTCCATCAATTCCTCATTACTTTTCATGAATTTTTAACATCAAATCTATGAATTTCATGGTAGAATTTAGGGGTTTTGGGTAGAATTTAGGAATTTTGTAAATTTAAAATTTGGACCTCAAATTGAGGTCGTATTTCAAAATAAATCACATAACCAGGCTCGGGGCGAATGGGTAATCGAATTTTGGTCCGAACCTCGAATATCGACCAAGCGGGCCCAAGGTTGACCTTTTAAAAAATAATCATAATGGAACCTTTTTTGTTCGTGGGTTGTTTCTACAACTTGTTTTGAATTGTTTGATTGATAATTGAATAGATTCAGTTGATTTGGAGGATTGTTCGAAAGGAAAGCCGTGATTGATTGTGATTTTATTGCAGAAAAAGGTAAATGTCATGGTTAACTTTGACTTGAGGCAATTAGGATTAGTTTGGTCTATTTGCTACATGAACTATGTGTGGGTATGGCATATATGCATGGTGACGCGTATATTTACATTGTCATGGGTTAAAGCATTTGGGTGCAACTTGTCTTATTTGTACCATGTTATTTCATTTACTATGCCTTCTACGTCTTAATTAGATTGTTTATACTTAAACTGCTCGCTTTCGTGTTTATTGCTCATGTTGACGTTGTTGTGATATTCAAAGTTGAAATTTCTTATTTTACCACCATGGTTGAAGTTTAAATTTGCTTCCCACCTTGCTTGAAACCTTGGATTGTTATTGTTGCTTGGTGATAAACAATGTAAAGCACGAAGGGTGTTGCCGTGCTACATTTGCATTCATTGCTTGAGTGAACGTGAGACTAAAGCATGAAGGATGATGTCGTGCAATTGTATTCATATTATATTGTGAGTAAGAGAGTAACGAAGGGTGATGCCGTACACTTGCTTGCCATTATCATATCATGTGAGGATGAGAGTAAAAGCACGAAGGGTGATACAGTGCAATTTGGTGATTTCATTAATTTTATTTGCTATTTGAATTGTGAATTTAACTTGGCGATTTCGTTGCTTATTTTAGAAAGAGACTTAATTGGCGGTTCTATACTTATTGATCCAGTCGTTTCCCTTTTATATGCCTCACCCCGTTATTTATCTTAAATGCTTTACTTGTTATTTTTTTTTGCTATATATATACATCATCGGGGTTAGGCTCAACACTTACTATGTATATTTAGTCGGTTGTACTCATACTACACTTCTGTACTCTTTTTGCAGGTTTTGACGTTGGTACCAGCGGAGTCACGAGAGGTACTTAGCGTATATCAGATGGTGATCCTAGGTAGTGCTGCATCCCGCTTATAGGCCTTGGAGTCACTTTTCTATTTCTTTGTACTGTTTCCCTTTATTCGAACAATATTGTATTTCCTTCAAACTTTGTAATTATCTTTTTAGAGAGAATAATAATTTATCTTTTAAAATCCAATAATTTCTGCATTTTGTACTCAAATCCACAACATACATATAGCACTTAACTCTTCCTCTATGTTTCCTTTAGATATTACTCGTCACAAATACAAATCAAAGTTAGTTTAATTTGAGTATCTGAAAAATACTTACACAATATGTAAGGCATAATTAATTACAAGTAAGTGATTAAACTAAATTAAGCTGGTAACCTGAAATATATTAATCTGATGCACTTACAGGAAAATAATAATATTATATTTAAGTCTAACAATAATACACAAAACAATGAAGATTTTCTTGGCAATATTAGGTCATTCAAAAGCCAAGCACAAGTAGTAAGCTTTTAACCCATAAAATTACAATATCCTGCTGCACAATATTAAACTCAAGTACAAGAAGGATTTACAATGTTAAATTTAAAATAAAATTTGAATAAAATTTCGAGGATAGAAAAATGAAACTAAAAGTTATATACGGGCCATAGGGGGGACTTTGAGTCGTTCCACTTGTAAGCGAAAGTAATTATATTTTTCCTCCATTGATCAATCGCGTTCCAGACCTTCTAAAAGTGTGGTGCTAGAATTGTAGCACAAAAAGTTTCATCCTTCGATGTCTAGAGTTACGACTCTCGAATCGAAGCTCTAAGTGCATTAATCTTTATGGTAGGTGGTTAAAAGAAAAATATCCCTTTATGGTCTGCAAATTAACATATTCATCCTTGCAACACAATAAAATATAATTTTTTTATCTAGAATGCATACTTCAAAAATCAAAAGTAGATAGAATTAACATAATCTAACAAAAGAGAATAGAAAATTCACCGTAATACTGTAATGACCCGGTCGGTCAGTTTGAGAGTTGTAGTCCCATACCCCCATTTACTGCTCATTTTGTACTTTATAGTTATTATGTGACTTGTCGGGGTAAGTCGGTTTGGGTCCGAAGAGGTTTCGGAATTAATTAAGACACTTAGTCTCAAAGTTGGAAGCTTAGGTTGAAATGGTTGACTGAATATTGATTTATATGTAAACGACTCTGGAATGGCATTTTGATGGTTCCGTTAGCTCCGTTGGGTGATTTAGGAGCATGTCCGAATTGTGATTTGGAGGTCCATAGTGGAATTAGCCTTGAAATGGCAAAAGTTAAATTTTTTGAAAGTTTGACCGGGAGTGGACGTTTTGATGTCGGGGTCGGATTCCGATTTTCGGAAGTTGGAATAGTCTGTAATGTCATTTGTGATTTGTGTGTAAAATTTAGTGTCAATCGGACGTGATTTGATATGTTTCGGCGTCGTTTGTAGAAGTTGGAATTCCTTAGTTTCAATAAGCTTGAATTAGGGTGCCATTTGTGTTTTCGATGTTGTTTGATGTTATTTGAGGGCTCGATTGAGTTCGTATGAGGTTTTAAGACTTGTTGGTATGTTTGGTTGAGGTCCTGGGGGCCTCGGGTTGATTCCGGATGGTTAACGGATCAAAAGTTAAAGTTGAGTGATTGCTCAAGCTGAACTCTTCTGGTGTGATCACACCTGCGAGGGGTTGGCCGTAGATGCGGAGCTGGACTGGCCTGGGGTAGGGCGTAGGTGCTAGGGGGTAACCATATCTGCGAGCCCACATGTGCGAGCGAGGCTTCACAGATGCAGAGCTGTGAGGGAAGGCCTGTTTTCGCAAAAGCGGATAGAGGGCCGCACAAGCGCCTCCGCAGGTGCGGAACCTGGAGCGCAGATGCGGGCCTAGGAATTTAAGTGAAGTTCGCAGAAGTAGAGGATTTTACAGCAAAAGTGGTTCCGCAGGTGCGATTATCTGGCCGCAGGTGCGGAAGGCCTGGGCAGAAAGCTTAAAAACAAGGGTTCACGATTTTGGCTTCATTTTAACATTTTGAGCTCGGGTTTTGGCGATTCTTGAGAGAATTTTCGAGCGGATTTTTGAGGTAAGCCACTTTTGCTCGTTTTTGATTAATAATCTTGTTTCCCCGTTGATTTTTCCACCTAGTTGGTGTGTATTTAAGGTGTAAATTGGGGGTTTGAGGCTAGGGATTTGGAGAGTTTGATTTGGGGAGTTGGGTGACGATTTGGTGTCGAATTTGATAAATTTGGTATGGTAGGACTCGTGGTTGAATGGCTTTCGCGTTTTGTATCTTTTTTCGGATTTCGAGACCTGGGCTCGGGGGCCGGCTTTGAGTCGATTTTTGACTTTTGATTTATAGCATTTTCTTTTGGAATTATTTCCTTTAGCCCGTGTTGATTGAATCGTACTGTTTGTGGCTAGATTCGGGACATTTGGAGGCCGATTTGCAAGGCAAAGGTGTGTTGGAGTAGAGATTTACTCGGATTGAGGTAAGACGGTTCTAAATCTGGTTCTGAGGGTATGAAACCCTGTATTATGCGTCCTGTGACTAGTTTGGAGGTGACACATACGCTAGGTGACGGGCGTGTGAGCGTGCACCGTAGGACTTGTGACTTGGTCAAATTCCATGGAGCTGTATAGTTGAAATTCTGTTGTTATCCGTATATTCTCCATGTACTATAAAAAATAAACTACAAACCATGTTAGAAATCATGTTTAGGCTATGTGCTGGTACTGTAGGGACCCATAGAGGCCATGTTACATGTTAAATTATCTGCGAAATTGCTGTTGTACTCAGTCTCCGTTTTACTTGCATATCATATCTCAATCTCTTTCGTCCCTTGTTGATACACTACATCTTTTTGTTTGGGCTGATTTTCATGGTTTCTGAGAGCCCGAGAGACCGGAGAGGTTGGTGACTAAGTTGGGGCCTGAGTGCCGAGCTGTGAGTGATATATGTATATATGTGGATCGGGTTGCACGCCGCAATGAGCCTTATGGCTATATATGTATATTTATGAGATCAGGCTGCACGCCGCATCATATTTCATTGATTTATGCCATGATTGGCTTGATATAGATCTTGGGTTGAAGGAGCCCCTTTTGAGTCTGTACACAGCGCAGTGAGCGCACGTACCTACTGAGTGCGAGTGCGAGTGCTGAGTGAATGAGAGGGCTGAGTGATTGTGGCCCTGAGAGGATGCATTGGATTTCATTATTGTTGCACTTAGCTTCCATGTATCACTGTCTTGAAATTTCTGAAAGATATTACACTCTGTTTCACTTAAATTTGTCATGAAGTATCTGTTTGACCTAATTTATCGAACTTGAAAGCATGCCTCCCTTCCTATGTCGAAATCACTATAATTGAACTATAACTGTGAATTTTGTCACTACTTTCACTTCTTTATTTAGTCTTGTTACTTACTGAGTTAGTTGTACTCACGCTACACCCTGCACTTTGTATGCAGATCCAGTGTTTCCGGACACGGTGGGTGTTGATTCACTGCGCAGTTGACCCTTTAGAGATTTCGAGGTAGCTGCTCTGGGTTTTCACAAAACTTGTTTCTCGTCCCTATCCTTCCACTTATTGTATCTAGTTTCGGAATATGATAGACAGTATTTTCTAGGACTTGTGATATTTAGATGCTCATGTACTCAGTGACACCCCGATGTTGGGAGTTTCCACATTGTGTTTTTTGGATTTTCTATCTTGTTTATAAGAAGTTTTACTATTTAAACTGCTTTAAATCCATTTTCTGTTAAAAGTGTTGGAGTTAATTCGTAAATATCGGCTTTCCTAGTACCACGTTGTCACGACAGGTTAGGATTTGGGTCGTCACAAGTTGGTATCAGAGCCTAGGTTGCATAGGTCTCACGAGTCATGAGCAGATTTAGTTGAGTCTTGCGGATCGATATGGAGACGTTTGTACTTATCTTCGAGAGGCTGACGAACCCTTAGGAAACTTCACATTCTTGTAATTTTGTCGTGCGAATTTGTTGACTCCGGTAATGTGACGACCCGACCCGTCGTCTCATGTGTTATTGCTACGTTTCCCCCATTTCATGCTTCTTCATGTTTCGTTATTGGTATGTGGTGTGTTAGAGTTGATTTGGATTGGTTTTGATAAGAAATGAGACACTTAGTCTCTTTAAGGAAAGCTTAAATTGGAAAAGTCAACCGAATGTTGACTATTGAGTTAGAGGGCTCGGATGTGATTTCCGGTGATTCGGTTAGCTTCGGGGGATGATTTGTGACTTAGGAGTGCGATTGGAATTGATTTTGGAGGTACGGTGTAGAATTAGGCTTGAATTGGCGAAGTTAGTATTTTGGAGAATTCCGGTTGATAGGTGAGATTTTGATCCGAGGGTCGGAATGGAATTCCGAGAGTTGCTGTAGCTTCGATATGTGATTTGTGATGTGTGTGCAAAATTTCAGGTCATTCGGACGTCGTTTGGTTGGGTTTTTATCGAAAGTGCATTTCGGAAGTTTTTGAAGAACTTAGGCTTGAATCCGATGTGATTTGATGGTTTTAGCGTTGTTTGATGTGTTTTGATGATTGGAACAAGTTTGAATGATGTTATGGGATATGTCCGTGCTTTCGGTTGAGGTCCTGGGGGCCTCGGGTGAGTTTCGGGGTGGTTTCGGATCATTTTGGAGAAGTTTGATATTGCTGGTTCTGGTGTAACACTGTAGCTTGGGAATTGCGAAGGATTTGCTGGGAATTGCGAAAACACTGTAGCTTGGGAATTGCGAAGGATTTGCTGGGAATTGCGAAAACACTGCAGCTTGGGAATTGCGAAGGATTTGCTGGGAATTGCGAAAACACTGTAGCTGGGCCAGAATGTTTAAAAAACATTTCATCCGCGAGTTGGGGTTATTTTCCACCATTGTTAAGCGACCTTGGGAGTATTTGGCGAGCAATTAAGAGGGTTTTGACTGGGAATCGATTGGAGGTAAGTCCTATGGCCTAGAAACGTCATTTTTATTGTGATTTCAACACTTAAATTCATGGAAATTGGGTTAAAAAGGGAAGAACTAGGGCTTGGGTTTTTGAATGAGATTTTGGGATTTGAGGGAGCAAATGAGCTCCGATTCTTGTGATTTTTACATATATAGACTCGTGGCGAGATAAGGAACATTTTGGTGTAAAAATTTCTGACTTTCGAGAAGTGGGCCCGGGGCTCGGGTTTTGCCAACTTCGTGAATTTTGGTGTTTTTCGAGTCTTTTCGATTGGGTTATGTTTCTTTAGCCTATTGTAATGTATTCGTTGTGGTTTTAATCAGATTCGGCGTGCGAAGAGGTGGATTCGAAAGGCAAAGACATAGCGAGCTAGACTTGTAGCCGGCTTGATGTGAGTAATAGATGTAGATGATGACCTGAGGGTTTGAAACCCCGGTATATCACATTGTGACGCTATATTGAGGTGAGACACGTACTCATATGACGGGTGCGGGGTCGATTGTGACTGGGGATTGCCTAGTCCGTTCCGATTGATGTTCGTACTGTGTTCTTGACTAGAAGTTGTTTGGTAATCATCCTACTTGGATTTTATGAATATGTTTGGGGCTTTGTGCCTATCATGTGCATCCTTCAGGGATCCTTATCACTGCTTCCATGATGCTTAGCATATTTCATGATATCAATCCTGAGTTAGACACTGCCTCGAAATGTTTAGTAAATAAATAAAGGTTTAAACGCTTAGCTCTATAATTCCTAATAATTGAAACTAAAAATGAACAATTTGACTGTGCCCGAGTGGCTTGCATGCATACATATATCTGGACTGAGTGTGGATCGGGCTGCACGCCGCAGCGAATGCTACGATGATATTGCGCTTGGGCTGTAGGAGCCCCTCCGGAGTCTGAACCCCCACAGTGAGCGCGGGTACCCAAATGGATCGGGCTGCGCGCCGCAACGGTCATGTGCATTGCATTGCATTCATGCATTTATACCTATTTGTCTTACTTGTCCTGGTATTGTTGTTGTTCCACCGTTTTATGTACTGAATCGCTGATTATAGCTTTATATTGTAATATTTCGGAATTTCTCACTTTCAGATATTATATATGTTTATTACTCACTGAGTTGGAAGTACTCCTTTTACTCCCTGCACCATGTGTGCAGATTCAGGTGCTCCGGAGACTTAGTGGAGCGGTTTGCTGTCTTCTTGGATTTTATCTTCAGGAATTGTCGAGGTAGCTGCCTGACGTCCGCAGGACCCAACTCCTTCCCTTTATTTCATTTATTTCTTTCATATTCTAGACTTCTTTATCACTATGGATATATATTACTCTATTACATCTAGAGGCTCTAGACTCGTGACTCCAGATCTATTGGGGAATGTTTGGAATATTCGTTATTATTTTTTCGTACTATTTTATCTAGATTCGAATTGGAACCTTGACATTTGCTATTTTAATCGTATTATTTGTTAACGGATTACGTATTTGGATTGAGAGTATTTAATTGGTCGGGCTTGCCTAGCATCAGTTTTGGGCGCCATCACGACCGGGATTGGGGTCGTGACAAGAAATCCATATTGAACTACATTAGTCTTTAAATGTGTAACATCTTTAATCCAAAATCAGCATATTCTTTTACTCCTAAAAAAGTTGAATTGGATGGTCAATAAGAAAAGAAAAAGACATTAATGGAAAATAATTCTTTCAAAACACATATAAAAGCATTTAAAACAAGAAAAAACTCCAAAGATAACAACAATATTCTATAGAACGATCGGAAAAAGTATAAAGAACTCACCTACTAAGGAGCAATCACATATCGTTGGCAAAGTACTACTAATTAGCAAGTCTTTTTATACTATCAAGTCAAATAATATGGAAGGAATAAAAATTATATTACGTAATTCAAATAAGGAAAGAATTTATGTAAAGAAAATCATAGTTGATTTTGAATTCCTAAAATATTTAGATTTTTAGCATAGTTTAAATAAGGAAAGAATATAATTAATAATTATAATTAATAATTTAATTGATTTCAAACTAATAATTAAATTATTAATTTATCCACTGTGGAATTTATTTTTAATGGGTAAAAAAGACGAACGACATTTTGCTAAGGGCCTTCGTGCTTTTAATATAAATATAGATATAGATATAGATAGATATAGATATAGATATAGATATAGATATATAGATATGTTGTGATTCCTCTTAAGTTTTCTATTTCTAATTGTAGTATATATGGTAACTCCTAATAATTATGACGAATATATTATTATATTTTAGAGGTCCCCAATTTGCTCCACTCTGGAATATAATTAAATCCTATTTGGTGTAGAAAACTCCCAAGGGCTTTAAATCTTTATGTTACATAATGCTTTACTTGTTAAAAAAAAAAAATAGGTTTCCGTGGCGTCTTATTAGTTGGGGGAAAAAGGAAAAAAAAAAAGGAGGGGTCAACATACTTTGAACTTTTCCTGTATAAATTAAGAGGCCCAACTAACATGAATTAAATTTGGAGATGGAATTTAGCGTGCCTGAATGAAAGACTCATAGCTCAAATTCGTAAATTCTTCATTAGAATGCTAAGAGATGATTGAGTATATTAAGATGTTTATACTCTATATATGAAGGCCTTTTTTTGTTTGATTAACCTTACTTCTTACATGTACAATATATTTTACTGTTAGTTCTATAATTTTTCCTTTTCTCAATAGATTTATATTATTGGACTATTATCATCAAACTATTCAAGAGAAAATATTACTGAGATACGAAAAGGAAATACATAATCTATGCTCTCGGGAGTAGTTTGATGGTAGTATAATGTTGTTCCACTCATATATTCTTGCATACTAATTTTTAAAATTGAAGTAATAAAATTATAAAATTAGACTGTATTTTAAGTTGAATATATTAATTGAGACGATTCAGGATTTCTATGATATATTGTTTCTTCCTTTATTGAAGTTAGTAGGATCAACAATCATCATTGTCAGGAACTATATTTTTTTCTTTAACTTTTATTTTATAACATAACTATAATTTTTAATTTAATATATATAATTTTATACTCATTGAGACCGGTAGCTTAATACTAATTAATAATAAAAAATTGCCGACCAAAGTTTCTTGTAACAGTGGTGTAGAATCAGCTGCGGAAGTTGGAGTCCTTCTCGTCACTGCTTCTATGGATGTCACATATTTGTATTTGTGATATTTCATTGTCATGGCTCAAGCACTTTATAGAGGTGCCATGGGGTAAACTATGGACTGCTGACGCAGGATCGGAGTTGGGACAGAGGCGAAATTAGAATTTGAAGCTTATGAATTTTGGACTTGTCACTAAACTCGTTAAACTCGTAGCTTTATTTTAGGTATTGGACTCTTAACTAAGTATTTATCTTATTTAATAAATGTTAAGTGACCAAACTATATAAAACGCGATTTTAAAGAGCGCTTTACTTTAACGTCCGTTTTGGACGTTAGGGTAAAGCGCGCTTTAAAAAGGCGTTTTATATAAAACGCGTTTTCAAAATACGCTATACCTGAAGCTGATTAGACGTTCATATAAAGTGTGGTTTAATAAAGCGCTATATATAAAACGCCTTAATAAACCACGCTTTTCATCTTCAAATACCCGTGCCCTTCCCTTCCCCCACGTTCAAATAGAAAGCTTCTCCCCCCCCCCCCCAATTAACGATCCAAAAACACACGAGTGGACCCCACTCGTCCCACAAAAAGTAAAGAATGTTGGTTCCACATCCTAGCTAAGGCCTTCTCTCGTTGTGGTTGCTTGTTTTGGACTAAAATCTTCAATTCTTCAATTTTCCAAAAACATAAATCGAGATATTTCGATTTAGTTTTTGTCGAAACTCGTATAAAAAATACATATTAGTTGTTTTAAATGTGTTCTATGTTGTTTTATGTTTTTTTTTATTCAACTGGTATGTTATTTTTATCCGGACTTAGATATTAGTATGCTAAAAAAATATGTAAAAATTGAGAAATCATTATTAATTGTTAAAAAAATATTAATAAGTTACTTTTTTACTGTTGTATGTGTATTTTCGTGAATGTTTTGTGATTAAATGTATTTGTTGTTTTTATCTGGTTTATATTATTTATTTGCTTAAAGACTAGTAATATAGTGCCCTTTTAGCGTAGTAAAATGTAGTGCCTTTTAGCGTAGTATCCTTGTAGTTTAAGTATCTCTTATACTGAAAAATACGTCAAAATAATTGATAGATCAAACACAAACTCTGTCCAATTATAGTCAACGATAGTAAGAAAATAATATGAGAAAAGAACAATATTTTCCGGATATCTTGGTGCTACTGGGCCTCAAATATCGAGCCTGGAACCCCTATGTGAATACTAATAATTAAATATTGTATAATTATAAAACTTAATTATTTAATTTAGAAACAAACATATAAATTTATAAAACTAACATGTAAAATAATAAAACTAACACATACAAGAATTCAAGATATCTTGGTGCTACTGGGCCGCAAATATCGAGCCTGGAATCCATATGTGAATATTTAATAATTACATATTATATAATTATAAAAATTAATTATTTAATTTACAAACAAACATATAAAATTATAAAACTAACATGTAAAATAATAAAACTAACACATACAAGAATTCAGGATATCTTGGTGCTGCTGGGCCTCAAATATCGAGCCTGGAACCCCTATGTGAATACTTAACATTGATTTTTTTTTACTGGATCAGTACTTTCCAGGTGTCCCAATCAATGTGTCCCACAGCCTGTGTGCTTAAATGTTAAGTATTACTATTCGGCCTCTTTTAGTTTCTCCTTCAACACCGCAATTTCTCATTTCATTTCAATCTCATCACGTTAGTATCTTTTGTTCATATCGTGATAATACTGGAAAGATCGTCTGTAGCATTCCTGCTTACAGGGTTCATCAAGCCATACCTCAAAATTCAATAATTTCCGTTGTTGCCTCCAAACCTATTTACACACATCCAGTATCTGCGCCCAACATGACCATCCTCCCAACAGTCCGACGCCATACAGTGTTTGCCACAATAGCACATTCGTACATAAATGGGTTCAGACATTTGTTAATGAAAAAAAAACCATGCTTTTATGGAAAGTGTTGCTATTTGTTTTGGTTAAGCGCAGATAATAACCAAAATGCGCTAGTTATTTATAGGCAAGGCAACACACATAACGTGGTATGTAACCGCGCTATGCTTCACATGCTAATGATTCTTTACGGTACAATACAGCTTTTCCAGGCGAGCAGCTTTTGCAGAACGGTAGCTTTATCAGGTCGACAAGACAATACACATAACGTGGTATATAACCGTACTATGCTTCACGTGCTAATGATTCTTTACGGTACAATATAGCTTTTCCAGAAGACAACTTTTGCAGAACGACAGCTTTATCAGGTCGATAAGACAATACAAATAACGTGGTATATAACCGCGCTATGCTTCGCGTGCTAATCATTATTTCGGGTATAAGAAAGCTTCTTAAACTGAACCAAGTCACATGTATCTCAAAGTCCTTTTGAATAAACAGTACAACATCCATTAAAAAATGCCACTAACATTTAACAAGTGGTTCAAAAAGAGGCAAAAGGGTGAAGGTAGTTCAACAGATCTCCATGGATCACGTCTTAACACTATCGATCCCTACCTTGAAAAAAATATGCTAGGTTGCTACACTGACTTGAGTGATGAAAAGTGGTATGGTGTTCTCCATACCTTGGAAAATCGACCTATCAATATACACATTGATCTCAAAGTCGCAGGGCACATTATTGAGGGCGAAGTGCATTCTACAAAGCCTGAAGGGTATGCGAATTTGGGGCGAAAAACTACAATGGGTTCCCCTTTACTCAAAATGGCGTGATTACGAAGTACTGTGTCACTGGCATGGGCTTGCTGTGCCACAAGAAGTGTCTGCAACCTTCCAAACAAACACACACAAAGATGAACCAGAAGTGATTAGGCATCTGATGAAGGAGATTCTAGAGATGGAAAAGGCACTTGTTGTTCATCATGCAATGGATGATCTTAACTTCTTGAGAGGAACGGAGGATCAGTACTGGGATTTATTAAAAAATGATAAATTGCATACAGACAATGATTATCCTGTTTTGCCAACAGTTGTCGAGTGGGAGGGACTACCTAAGTTTCTACCACAGACGTTGGACGTAGGTATCCCTTATTGTTGTAGAAATCAGGCAAGTGGTCTTCTTGATGATAACAATGAAATGCGAGAAATGTGTGTCAACTGGGGCCTAGATTACGAAGCCCTCGACCCCAAAGGGTACATACACGATGTTGACGAAGAAGTTAAAGACGGTGACAATAAAATAGTGCTAGACAACGACGATAATGGCGAATGATAATTTTTTTGGTTGTTTAAATGGGTTTATATTAGATTGTTGTACTAAGTATTAATGTTAAATATAAAAAAGATATAACACCAATGGAAACATAATTTTCTTTCATACATTCTGCAAGATAAACTAGTACATACACTTCTTGAAAACACATTATGAAAATAAAACACCATGTGTATCCTTGATAGTTGGGCACATTAGATGAACTTCCACCAGGAGCTGGATTACCACCGCCACCCAAACCAGACGGCCGTGTCCTGTTTGCGAGCATATGCCACATTTACGCGCATAAACGGTATCACCAACATCCATTTGGTTATGTATACGCGTTCTTTTCTGCACCCATCGCTGACGCAAAAACTCCTGGTTACACACCATTTTAAATGGTTCCGGCGGCCAACAATACTCAGCACCCACTGGCTGGAACTGCCCACTATAGGTGTTTAAGTATGCAGCAACACTATATTGTTTATCAACGTAGTTGGTTGGCCCTAAACCTGTATGTTGAAAGCACCTGATGGCATGTGAGCACGGCATGTGGTAGACGGACCATTTCCCACAAGAGCATAACCTTCTAGATTCATTTTTGGTGTGTACATTATTCCCCCAGTTTTCATGGATAGCGGTGCGAACTTTAAAAACATTTTGGTCGTGATCATACTGTAAAAATGAATGCCAATGTGCTCGCCGCCTGTATTTCTCAAATCTTTTCATTGGTAGTGCCATAAATTCAACATCCCTTTCCATCAATGACGTTGCAGCTGCAGCCCTTTCAACAAACCTCTCCGCCATCTGCTTGAATGACATCCGCACCGTGGCAGAGACAGGCAATCCTCGTGCAGACTTCAATAACCCGTTGAAAGACTCTGACACATTTGTAGTCAGAATTCCCCATCTTCTGCCACCATCCGCATGCAAAGTCCACTTTTCAGGCTTATGTCGCAGTAACCAATGATACGCTGGCTCATCTTTTGGCCTGATAGATTCCATGTGCCTTCGGAATTTATGCTCTTGGTGATCTGTTGCAGTCGTCCACATTAAATCATGCAGATCCTTGTTGGGATGTGCCTTCTGGAAATTGGCCTTCAGGTGCCTCACACAGTAACGGTGGTATGCATACGGTTCCTGCCATTCACGCAAATGCTCTACAAAACTTAATATACCCCCATGCCGATCAGATATTAGACAAATACCTGAACGTTGTTTGACAACGTGCTCCTTCAAGTGGTTCAAAAATAGCGTCCACGTCTCTTGGCTTTCATTGCACAGATGGCAAAAGCTAGGGGAAATATTTGTCCATTGGCTCTACTGCAACGGCGATCAACAACTTAATTTCATACTTTCCATAGACATGAGTACCGTCTATTGATATTACCGGACGGCAATGCACAAAATCATCAATTGCTGGTTTAAATGCTCGGAACACGTATTTGAATATATATATTCTGGTATTCCCTTAACTCCGCTCAAGTTTCCATTCAACAACTGTCCCGGGGTTAAAGTGTTGCAATGCGGTCATGTACCTGGGTAGAGCTGCAAATGACTTATCCCAGTTACCATAAACAATTTCAAACGCACGTTTGCGCCCGAGAAATGCCTTTCTTTTGGTAATGGTATGGCCATATTCCTAGTGAACGGATGTAATGCACTCTTTGATCTTGTACCTTATGGACGCTTCAATGTGTGAAATCAGGACAAGAGAAATTAAGTCAACATCCAAGTTGAAGTGATTCCCATTGAATGTGTCCATTTCACAAGTGTGGGTGCCAATATATTTACCCACTTTCCACATACTTGCTTTCTTCTTGCTCGCACGCAGCATCCAATGACAACCCGTAAACCATCTATGGCAAACAACCTTGTATACATCCGGACTTGACTCCCATACTGTCATCTCACGACACTCTTTTACGCTATACATTTTCTCCGCCTGCTTAGGCGCGCTTTATCAGGAAAAAGCATGCCCTTTGCCAGCACCGTTGGTCTAGACTCATCCCACATTGCTGTTCAAATTTCATCAAAATCCCTTGCGAGGGCATCCACATCCGGCATACTTGGCAAATGATCAAGGTAGGGAATATGCCTTGAATGAAACGGCGCGTGGGACTCGTACACTCTTGGACTAACGAGGGGTGGAGCATGCTCCCTCGTTAAATCAGGTCTGTCATTCTCTTCCTCCTCATCACCACCCTCATCAGGGAAGCGTGTGTCATCTCTAGACTGGCATTGTTGTCATAATCACTGTTCTCTTCCTGACTCTGCGCATCTACCAGATCCCGAGTAAATACGTCATCTTCGGGCAATTGAGTTAGGACAGGTGGTTCAACTTGCTCGTTTTCACTGCACAAATAACAAAATAATAAGCTACTCAAATTGATAAATACTTTACATATAGCTATATCACTTCACTTAGTCGTAATGTGTGGACATTCCATGACGGACATTATCCTGTTGGTGA
Organism: Nicotiana attenuata; assembly: GCF_001879085.1. Taxonomy (NCBI): domain Eukaryota; kingdom Viridiplantae; phylum Streptophyta; class Magnoliopsida; order Solanales; family Solanaceae; genus Nicotiana; species Nicotiana attenuata. The sequence continues at coordinate 17,549 of NW_017674747.1, read as the reverse complement.
TGACTCCCAGATGGACCACCATGATCCAACACACCAAAACTACGCATATTCCAACTGGGCGTGGGTTCATAACTTGTAAAGTTCATATCTGGACGGTACCCCATATGGAATATATAAGTGTTAATACAAATTCAATACAACAAAAATAAACGTCGTAACACAAAGAAAAATTGAAGTTTACCACTCATCTTGTGGATTATGTAAAGTAGGAGAGAAATTATTTCCTTGCTCCTCATTCGCCCGTGAAGATAAGTTTAGATCCGTCCAAACTCTTTCAGCCGGAACCTGTTCGGCTAAAACTGCTCCAGAATAACCACCCGATGATTGAGAGTTATCCCTGCTTTACGCAACCTCATTATTGCGAACATATTCAACCTTCACGTACATTTCCAACATTTTTGTCAAAATAAATTCCCGATATTCATCCAGAGTCCCCAAAAAATCTCTCAGAGTTTCATCATCCTCGATGTTAAACTCAGCGTAACAAGCTACCTCTTACGGAGTGACAGAAGACAGATATCTTCCGGTTACTTTAAGGTTCACCGAACGTTTGCTCACACTCATTTTATTACACAACAAGGATACCTGTCTATCGTACTCCATTGTAAGTGGCAACTTAACATGACTCTGTGGAGATAAACTATAGCTCACTGAGTTATTCGCCACCACAACCTCACCCCCCATTATAATGAAACCCTTACTTTTGGCTCTTCAGACACTATGACAAAATGCTTGAGAATTTAACAAGAAGAAAAATTTAACAGGAGTTAAGAATATTTCTGAATGGATTTTTGCAAAATCCTTAACGCTTTTAAATAAGGCAATGCCAATCCGGGGGGGCCAAATTTTTTGAGGTAAAACGCCCTTTTAAAACGCGTTTTACCCATTTGAATTATTGTTATGTCAGTTAAGCGCAGAAGAGTTATTGGTGGGCCCACAAAATACGTATAGCATATTTCGAAAACGCGTTTTACATAAAACGCCTTTTTAAAACGCGTTTTACCTTAACGTCCAAAACGGACGTTAAAGTAAAGCATTCTTTAAAACCGCGTTTTACGTAGTTTGGTCACTTAATTTTTTTTCCCACTTATTTCGATCTTTTGAATCCAAAAAGACCACATTTAGGTTTTGGACTCTCAATAATTCTACCCCTTGTAGGGGGTGAAGTGTGTCGTCAATCATGTGGGCAGGCAGTCATGGTAGACCACGAAAAAATGAATGGCATCATAGTGTAGGGAGGGTGATATTGGAAATATAAAAGTGAGGTGAGTTCACGATGACCTGCACAGTTGAGTTGTTGACTTGTTCCAAAACAAACCACTTCTTAAAGATGATATTTTCACTTTGGACAAAAACCAACTGATGTGTAGTCAGTTGGGGTTGCTTTTAGTCTCTGTGCAGCAAGGAAAAAGTCTCCAGCCTTTCTAACCCTCCTCCACTCAAATTAAATCGCCCTCTATCACATGTTAATACACCTGAAATGTGGTGAGTGTGACTAGAACTTGCAACTACATCCTATCGTAAAAATAGCACGGGCTAGCCAATTATCGGACTGGTAATTGAAAAACAGTCGGCGTTTGAAAAGTCATTGAAAATAGCCACTACTTTACTGCAATACAGAAAGTTCCAGCATAATATACTGTAGGTTGGTGCACCTATGTACATGGGCGGCCCTTCCATAAAGCAAGTAAAGCAACTGCCTTATACCTCACATTTGTGGGGCCCCATTTTTTGTTATACTTAATAGACTATGTATAAGTTTTAAAAAAAAAAGGTTCTATGTTGTGAAAACGTTTGATTTCTTTCTTTAACAATAACAAGTATAGAGAAGAAGGATTTGCAACTGATATGATTTCTGCCAAGAAAATTGCACTTGAAAGGATGTCACGACCCAAGTTCGCCCTCCGTGAACATGTCGTGACGGCGCCTAACAATTTCGGAAAAAGAAAACAAATGTGGAAAAACTAATAAAAACCGAAGATAACAAATATAAAAGTGTTAAGATGTCGCTCGGCATATACAATACAAGATCTTAAAACCGAAAAAACTTCCAAAATCCGGAATCCCATGAATCACAAGCTATGAATACGACAAAATGCTCTAACTCCGGAATGTCTAAATCAAAAGGAAAGATAGAAGGGCTATCACTACAAGAGAGAATGGAAAGGGACTCTTCGGTCTACGGACGCGGCAGATATACCTTGAAGTCTCTGGAGAATTGCCTCGCCTCAAGGGTAGTAGGCTGAGTCGAAGTACCTGGACCTGCACACAAAAAACATGTGCAGGAAAGGGCATGAGTACACTACAGCGGTACCCGGTAAGTGCCAAGCCTAACCTCGGTCGAGTAGTGACGAGGAAGGTCAGGGTCATACCGGTCAAATACAATAATATATAAGTAAAAGAAGCAGTATTAAAGTAACACAGGGTAATAAGAGTAGCAACAACTACAACAGAGACAAAATAATCACAAAAGGAATACAGCTCAACACAGAGATAACAACCGGGGATCTCCCAAGATACCATCCTGTAGTCCCCAAATATAAATATCCAGTGGATCTCTCGGGTGTCGTCCCGTAGTCCAACTCATAACGCGCAGGGGATCTCCCGGAATACCACATCTGTAGTCCCAAATGTAAATACTCAGTACTGAGGGAAATCTACCGGGTGCAGTCCCGTAGTTCCAATATAAATGTGCAGGGGGATCTCCCGAAATACCACATCTGTAGTCCCAAATAAACAGGCAAGGGGGATCTCCCGGGATATCGCCCATAGTCCCAAAGTAAACACACAGCAGCAACACGAAGAATATTCAATTCAATTAAATTTATACCAAGGTAAAACAGGTATTTCTAGCCTAGCATGCTGCACAGAATTCAAATAAGCAATTTGAGCAAGTAAAACAATTGAATCATTTAGACATGCTTTCCTAAGCTAACAGTAGGCTTAAATTTCAAGTAGTGTAAACAGGGAAGAAATACACAATTATAGTTACTTAATGAAAATCGGATTTTCAACAATTAGCATATGTACGCACTCGTCACCTCATGTACAAGGCATTTCATATATCACAGTACCAATTCCTAAGGGATGTTTCCCCCACACAAGGTTAGGCAAGCCACTTACCTCAAACCAGCTCAATCAACTCAATACCACGTTGTTGCCACGAGTACCCGACTCCATATGGCCCAAATCCATTCAAAGTAATTGCATATTGTAAATATAACTTAAAGTAACTAATTCAACTAATTAATTCGAAGCTAATACGCGAAATTAGAAAAACCGCCCAAAAAGTCCCCTAGGCCCACGTCTCGGAATCGGGTAAAATTTACAAATTTAGAATCCTCACCTCTCACGAGTTCATACATACCAAAAACACGAGAATCGGACCACAAACAACCCCTCAAATCCCCAATTTCAAGTCTCCAATTTAAAATCCTAAACCCCCAAGTTTAACCCTTATTTCCCCATATTCCTTGCCCAAATCAGTAGAAAATACAATAATAACGAGTTTGGGTTCCAAAAATCTTACCTCTTCGAAGCTCTCTTGAATCCTCCCTCAAAAACCTCCCAAAAAGCTCAAGAATCCGGATGAAAATGGTGAAGAAATGGGCAAAATCACGACTGAACCTTTATATAGGTTCTGGCCCAGGGTTTCCGCACCTGCGGCCATTTAATCGCACCTGCGACCCGCACCTGCGGTCCCAGGTGCGCATCTGCGATATTTCATTAATTGCACTAGGCCGCACCTGCGCTTCTTCTACCGCACCTGCGGTCTCGCAGGTGCGCTCAACCCCTCGCACCTGCGGATTCTGGTCTCCAAGCGCTTGGTCGCATCTGCGGCTCCTCCATCGCTTCTGCGATCATGCACCTGCGGTCCCCAAACCGCAGGTGCGGTTATGACAGAACTTCAGTAGCTGAAGTTGCTTCCAAACCTTCTAATTTTTTTCCGTCAACCTTCCTAAATCATCCCGAGGCCCCCAGGACCTCAACCAAAAATACGAACAAGTCATATACCACTATTCAAACTTGTACCAATCCTCGGAACACTCAAAACAATGCCGGAATACCAAATCACCCTCGGATTCAAACCTAAGGATTTCCAAAACTTCCAATTTCCGCTTTTGATCAAAAAGTCTATCAAACCTCGTCCGAATTACCTGAAATTTTACACAAACATCCCAAATGACACGACGGGCCTACTCCAACTTCCGGAATTCCATTCCGACCCCGATATCAAAATCTCACTATCGAACCGAAACTTCAAAAATTCAACTTTCGGCATTTCAAGCCTAATTAAGCTACGGACCTCCAAAACACAATCTGAACACGCCCCTAAGCCCAAAATCACCCAACAAAGCTAACGGAACCAACGAAACTCCATTCCGAGGCCGTCTTCACACTGCTCCGACTACGGTCCAAATTCTAAGGCTAAAACTCTCATTTAGGGACTAAGTATCCCAAAACACTCTGAAACACAAAACGAATCCTCCCGGCAACTCACAATAGCAGAAACAAACACGGGGAATGCAGTTAATAGGGGAACGGGGCATTAATTCTTAAAACGACCGGCCGGCTCGTTACAAAGGAATATCGAACCTAAATTTCGTAGGAAACGTATGATATATAGGAAGTAACAAATTGATGAGAATGTTGATAATAAAATCTCAGAATCTTTTGAAGAGTCCTTTGGAGTTGATTACTTTATACATAGTAGACAAGGCTATTTTTTTACTTCAAAATAGATTTGAACAATTCGAACCATATGAAAATATTTTTGGTTTTCTATTTAGCGGTAAAAATTAAGATCACTATATGATGGAAATTTGAAAAGTTATTGCCTTAATCTTGAATGTTCTTAAAGCACAATAATCAATTTGATGTTGATGGTTTAGATTTATTTCAGAATTAAAAATATTAAGAAAAATAGTACAATTAGAAGATAACAGTTTCATTGATACACTCGGTCAAATAAAAAAGTTTCATTCTTTTTCCAATGCCTATATTACATATGAAATAATGTTAATAACTCTTATTTCCGTCTCTTCAGCGGAAAAAAAATTTTCAAAATTAAAATTGATAAAATCTCACCTAAGATCCATAATGTCTCAATAAATATTAAATGGATTAGCTATATTGTCAGTTAAGAAAGACTTATTAGGAGCTAAAGATTATAAGGAGAAGTATTAATAATTTTATATCTAAGAACGCTAGAAAAATCGACTTCAAATAATAAATATTTTTAAAAAAAAACAGTTAAGGCCCCTCTTAAAGTTTGGTTTTAGGCCACAAAACACGTTGGGCCGCCCCGGCCTGTGTATGAACTTCCAGCATATTATGCTGGAACTCCAACATGCGGAAAGTTCCAGCATAATATACTGGAGATTGGAGTATGAACTTCCAGCATAATATGTTGGACCAGTATATTATGCTAGAACTCCAGTATATTTTGTTGGAACTCCAGAATATTATGCTTTAACTCCAGTATATTATGCTGGAACTTCAGTATATTATGCTGGAATATTTTTCGCATTTTGAGCAGTGTTTTCGTTCAGATTTATCTTTACATGAAAAGTGACAAAATTTCGATCACTTCTGAAATTGTGGCTATTTTTCAATTACCACTTATAAGTCTGACTATTTTTGAATTTCACCCCAGCATATCCCATATATTAATCTTGGATTATTTCCTTTGTTTAACGTCAAACTTTACCCCAATAAGCACTAAACACTTATACTGAAGGAAGTGAACATAATTACATTCGACCATTCAAAAGGTGTAAATATTTACAGCTTGTGCACAATTGAAAAGATTTACAGCTTGTACAGAGAACTTTTTAATTTTTTTTGCGTTTAGGGGATAGTTTCAAATCACATATATTTGGAGGCTGAGGATCAGTTCTCCTGAGGTGAGCCTGTTTCAGTTCCTTGGTCTAACCCTATCTATCTAAGAGGTTGCCTCAAGACTGGAAGCAATCACATTGCTGATCTATAAGACTAACTTTTTGCATGTGGGGTAGAAGTAACCTGTTATGCAATGACGATTTCCAGAACTCTGCCATCTTTTTCCGTGTCCAAAAACTGAGTCATAATTCCTGCTTTTTCCCCCCCAAGAAATGCAACACACACAAGGCAAAGACAATCTCAAACGAAACATATATGAAGACGTTGCTGTCTGTGCAATAGCGTAAGACAGACACACAGTTGCGTGCGAGAATGCAGACTCCACAGAGGAAGCATGGGCCTCACTCAAAGAGAGATCATGTTAAAAGTAGCAAAAACCAACTACGACGATAGAGAATGGGCTAAAAGATGGATGCATTAAGATTCAATGTGACATTACATTAAAGGGAAATATGAAGCTCTATTCTAAGCTAGCGTTTGACCATAATTTCCAAATTGATTTTGAAAAATCTGATTTGGGTAAAGTTTGGTTTGAAAATGAAAATGTGTTTGGACATACATTTTATTCATTAGAATAGCCATTAGAAATCTAGTACTAGTAGTATTTTTTTTTATTTTGGAATTATTTCAATTGAATTTATTTCGATTATTTTAGTTTAGATTATTTAGTATTTCGAATTTTATTTAGAATTTTTTTTTTATTTATAAATAAAAAAAAGTAATAAATACAAAAAATAGAAATAATAAGGAAGAGTAGGATTTTTGCAGGGAATGATTGGTCCGTCAGAAAAGGAAAAATGTGTTCCCAAATTTATTTTGGAAAAACATGTATACTATTAGTGTCTGTAAATATTTTGGCCCAAAACCAGCTGGTTTTGGGATTTGGGATTTTACCAAAATATAGGCAAAATCTATGGCCAAACATACATTTGCCAAATAAAACCGAAGTTTATTTTGGCAAAATCTATGTCAAATCAGTCTCTATGGTTTCAGAAAGGCCAAGTAAGATTGAATTTCCAATTTTCAGTGGTTTCCCCATGGGTGAATTTTTCCAAGTTGGTTTCCTCCAATATGGAGATGGACCACATTATTGAAGTGTGTATGGCATCATACACCTTATTACGGCTTAATTTCAATAGTAAGATTCCAACAGCAGTCTATTATACTCCCAAATTTCTACATCCATATTTCAAAATGACCCACCCTTTGATATAGCAGAGGGCCAAAACTAATACTCTAACATAAACGATCAGCCGAAATGTTAGAACTTAGAAGCTATACATCCAATTATCACACAACTAGCTCCAGATAAAACATAGATAGACACATGATCTTAGTGGATCCTGTTGCATAATTAAATTGTCACTGAAACGAACATTTGCAATACAACTAAGCTACGAAACGTATATTCGAGCACCAGTGTGTGAGATTGAATTTAAGTACCTAGCATTGCTTAGGATCTACAATAACCCACAAAAATTAACAAATACAAGTAACTTAAAAGGGATCTGACATACTGAAATAACACCGCTGAACAAAATCTTGATAGGTCCATTAATGTAGTTGAGCATGTATAAAAGGACCTTTTCAAGCAGGTCTGTAGGCCATATTCCATTTTTCTGGTTCTTATTGGAACTCATTTATCAGTTACTATGGCTGCTCTTTAATTGCATCTTACTTAATTCTCCAGAGCATCTACTTGTGCAGTTTCAGAGGGAGCTGGTTCTGAACATGCCCTCAGGACAGCTTCATTCTGTAAGAAAAATATATATCAGACTCCTTGTCTACCTGACATCTTACAGAAGAACAAAAAGGAACTGAATTACTCTACGATCTCATTTAAAGACATACAACTTCTTTTGTGTTCTAAATAGATGATTTTCCAATCAAATTAGATCAGACTTTTGATAGCAGGGTAGGAGGATCAAATCCTACCATCAAATATCATAGGTCTTCAGAGGCTGGTAAGACCCCTTTCTTTGGGTTGAGATAAAAGGAATGCCATCAGATCAAGCTTAAGAGAATGAACAAAGCTTATACTTCAGAGAGATCTGATATTCATAGGCTGATTAGACCATATGTTGATCGGCTATTCACTTTTCTCAGGCCCATCACGATGCACCGTTATGCTGACAAAGTGGATTTCACATCTATTGTTTCAAATAATCCATAAATGTTCCTAAAGGCAGTCAATGGTCATTGGAAAAACAATGAAATGCAGGATCTAGATAGAATCTAATAATCTCTAATTAAGGACGAGAAAATGGTACTGACTAGGTTTTAGGGTAATCAAAAACGGTAATTTAACATTCAGGCAAACTCATTTAAGTCAGTGATTTTTAGTTGAAAGGGATTATTTCACTGTAGTAGACTTGTTATGACAACTCAGCATTTTCTTATTAATTGACTGACATTTCACTTACTTAGAAAACAGTTAATGAAAAAGTTCGAGGGACCTCAAAGGTAACTACAGAAAACTTCATGAATCAAGAGGCATGCAATGGAAACTACTCAAAATAACAGTAGCTTTGAGCACCAGTTTACCAATGTATCTTCCTCATTCAAGTTGCATAATTCAATTCAGATATTGCCAAGCTGATTGGTTGATACAAAGCATTTCAGTTCCAGTGCCTTATTCAGGTATATCAAGACAAGAGTTTCAATTACTCCGACCATGTTGAGTATACCTTGTGATCTCCAAACTCTATCAAACACACACACAAAAAAAAAAAATACTCTGTGTGTCTTAGTTTGACTCAGCCTGAAGTTTAAGAAGGTAAAGAAGACTTTTGAATGTTGTAATCTTAAAGAGTTTTTACCAGAAAACATCCCTAAAGTATACATCAAAATTTAAGTGCATCCTTAATGTATTCCTTTTAGCACAAAACATTCCTAATGTGTTTAAAAATGAGAAGGCTTAGTCCAAAATAAGCTCTCCGTAAAAAAACTATCCAGTTGTAGCCAAAACACAAATTGTGCATAGTCACCCACTCCAGGAAAATAGAAAAAGGCAGCAGCCTTTCCCCTCCTTCATTAAACTATATCTTCCATGAGAGGAAAAGAAGAAACGTCTTGCATCTTTGGAACAAAGTAGTACAAGAAAAAAAGTGCTTCTAGAGTGAAAGCTTCTGATTGAAATACTTAGAGGAAACAAATATCAATGATGTGGGCTCAAAGTTTGAGTGATAATCTAAAACGCCCAATTATGGTATTTCAGATTTTTCTGAACTTTGAGTATTATTTGTATACTGTTGTTTGCTACTCCAATGTAAGTTGCTTCATCATTTACATCTATTTTGAGCTTCTGATGCAAACAAATGCAGAGATAGCAATGCCAACATCTACACATTCGTGTATGGAGAACCAGAGCACGGATCCAAAGAAGATAAGGCATGTAAGTCGAAGTCAAAGTCGACAAAGAAGAAGAAGACGAAGAAGAAGAAGTACAAGAGCTAATGTTTTCCCAATTTTATCCTCAACAAAGAGCTGTGGATGGGGGAAAAGCAGCATATGGGGAGCCACTGCCTATTCTGATTTCTAGGAATGTGTCACATGCGTAGCATGTGCTTAGGCTTCAACTGTTAGTTTTTTAACTAAGTTAACTTTGGACCAAGCCTGTTTACTTTTAGATACAATGGGGATGTTTCCTGTTAATTGGAATACACTAAGGACGCACTTGAATTTTAGGATATACTTTAAAGATGTTTACTAGTAAAAACTCTACTGTTAAACTAAAGGTGTGAATAACATCTCAAAGATTCCTTTGAATCTTGTGGTTTTAAACATGTTATGCAATTCTTATAAGTGTCACCAAGGGTAAAATGAGAACTTTGAATTAAAAACTTACTAAATATTAAAAGGTGGCATTCTTTTTGAAATAGACTAAAAAGGAAAGTAAGACACATAGATTGAAACGGAGGGAGAACTAAATTTCATGCTTAGAAAGGTTATTCTAGAAAGTTTGGTAAAAAGAAACATATATTTGTTCACTACATTCAGCCCTTTTTCTTTTCTATTTGGTGCATGGAATCTTACAACAAAATCATCTATCCATGTAAGCAGGATTATGCTATTGACAAGGATTTAGTGATTTAAAACATAATTAAATGGTATACATATTTTCTTTTAATCATACCATTTTAAAATGGTGTCGTCAAAGGCGAAGTCCAAAGCATCAATGTGGGCAATGTGGGCTTTATCCGCAAAGCGAAATTAAAGTGCAAGCTTTAGTGGAGAAACCACCTATTAAGAAAATATATATCTATACTATATTAAAAGCACGAAGGCCCTTAGCGAAATGTCGTTCGCCTTTTTTACCCTTTTAAAATAGTGTTCACACTAGACAAAATAATCATTTAATTATTATCCTAATATTTAGGACTTTAAAAGAAACTAAAATTTCGATTATTAGATTTTTCCTAATTGAATTAAGTAAGAAATCCCAATATTAAGTACTTTAAAATGGATATTATTTAAGAGAAGTAAGAGAATTACGTTCTTTTCCTAATATTTCCTCACCGTAATTTGCATAGAAATATGTTCACATTGATTCTTCTTTTTAGGGAACCTATAATTCTAACAAGATGTTTTTATATATGTTACTACTAGAGTAAGAGGTTTTGTACCTAATTAAATATTTAATTTAATTATTAAATATAGTTTTCAATATTACATAAATCGATACGAGAATAATATCATGCTCGAGTAGGGAAAATTCGAAAATAATTTATATCTTCTATGCTATCATAAAAGCATGAACTCTCAACAAATAATTCAGTTTTTGAATTAATAAAGCAGCAAAAAAGTCAATTCAATTTTGTTTCAAAATTATCATATAAGTAAACTTATTTGCCAAGTTGATAAAACTCTTAAGGTACACAAATATTTTTACACAATAAGAGCATTTTCCGTGAAAGAAATAAGAAAATAGAGTAAAATATATTATAATATAATATTAAAAGTTAAATTGCTAAAAAGGCTAAGTTGAAGCAATAAGGGTATAACATAAGACAAAAGGTATTCAAAAAAGTTGCCATTATCATTTTTCTTTCTTTTTATATTCATTCAATAAATGATAGCTCCCTATATTTTTCATATCGTATTATATTATTTTTTGTAATTCAATATTAGCTATTTAAGACATTATATTGTTATTCATCAATATTTTTCTAGGAGCTATAGTTCTATCTCTTCACTCACAAATTTCTAAAAGACCAAAAGATTCAAATTCTTTAAATTTTTTTATTATCTTTGAATAATTATTGTAAAGTATTTTTTTTTTGTTATTTGTTTATAGTATTTGGTAATAAAGATAACAATTTCATAAGATATATATTCAATGTCTCATAAATCATAATAAGACATATAAAGACTTATGTGGAGTAGGATTTAGAAACTTACATTTTTTTTCTTTGATATTTGTTCAATAACTCAAATATATTATTAAATAATATGTATATAATTTTTAAAAATTATATATTTATTGATATAGGTACACGCGCAAAGTGCGTACCCTAGGACTAGTATACATATAAGTATACATATAGGGTGTGTGATGTAAGAGAAGTAGAGATAAATACAAAAAAATCGTATGGGCAAATGAATTGAAAAAAGTTACTTTTAAGTGAAAGTACAAAGTAAAAATCATGTTGAATAAGTTCTTATACCAAATTAAGTTTTATATTCAGATGCAACTATAAGTATCTACTTCAACTACACTGTTTGGCCAAGCTTCTTTTGAGGCAGAAGCAGTTTTTTTTTATCAAAAGTGCTTTTTTTTTCAAAATTAAGGTGTTTGGCCAAGCTTTTGAAAGGAAAAAAAGTGCTTTTGAGGAGAAGGAGAAGCAGAAAAAAGTAGCTTCTCTCCAAAAGCACTTTTTTGAAAAGCACTTTTGAGAAAAAGCACTTCTCAAAATAAGCTGATTTTTGCAGCTTGGCCAAACGAGGGCTGTAGGTTTCCTCTGTCCCATATAACACCTCAATCCCAATTCAGTTGAAAAGAAACCAAAATTTACTCTATTAAACTGATTTTTAGCCCGTTTGGCCAAGCTGCAAAAATCAGCTTATTTTGAGAAGTGCTTTTTTTCAAAAGTGCTTTTCTAAAAAGTACTTTTGGTGAGAAACAGTTTGTGTTTGGCTAATTAGTTTGAAAAGCACTTCTGAGCAGCAATTAGTGTTTGGCCAAGCTTTAAAAACTGCTTCTAAGTGTATTTTTCTCAAAAGTGCTTCTCGAAAAAGTGCTTTTGGAGAGAAGCTACTTTTTTTTGGCTTCTCCAAAACTCCTNCTGCTTCTCCTCAAAAGCACTTTTTTTCCTTCCAAAAGCTTGGCCAAACACCTCAATTTTTGGCCAAAAGTGCTTTTGGCAAAAAAAAAAAAAAACACTTTTGGCCAAAAAAGAAGCTTGGCCAAACAGGCTATTTGCCCCGTTATCATCCAATATCATTACTCTATGGGCTACTCTTAGATGGGGAAACACTGCCAACTTACAGACTACTTCAGCCTTGTTGGAATGCACATTAGCATCTGAAGATTCATAAGTGTCTCCATCCACTAAGTCCCTAGGTCTTTGGTTCAATGGAAGAGTGCATCACATAATGAATGAGTTAGACACATGTTACGAGTTTGATCATGCCGTGGACTAAAGAGCTTGCTATCTAACACATGTTGCAGTAGAGGGGCAGACCCGCCCCCAGGGCATTGATCTAGTGGTGAGAGCGCAACTTGTGGGTGTGTGGGTTAGGCGAACATCAAAGGTTCGAACCTTACAATTACAACAACAACAACAATCCAGTAAAATCTCACAAGTGGGGTCTGAGGAGGGTAGAGTATACGCAGACCTTATCCCTAACTCGGAGGAGTAAAGAGGCTGTTTCCGGGAGACCCTCGGCTCAAAAAGACGGAACAGAGACAATAGATCCGTACCAGTAGCAGCAACAAGAGAGATAATATCAACATCGTAAGAGACAGAAAATATGTGGAAATGCAATAACAAAAGTACTAATTACACAGTACTATGAAAACAGAAAAATAGTGTGAACACAACATAAACCACTAGCAGTCCAAAACAAAACACTATTAGTCTAGAAAAACGCTCGAATTCCCTTTAACCTTCAACCTTATGCTCCACCTCCACACCTTCTTATCAAGAGCCGTGTAGTCGCGTCATGTTCTGCCTGATCACCTCGCCCCAATACTTCTTAGGACGCCCTTTAAAGAAAAAAGCCTGAAACTAAACAGAGAAGGGTAGAGGAGTTGGTGCGCCACTCACCCTCAATGATTTCTTGATTATTTAAAAAAAGGAGGGGTAGACCCATTATCCATCACAGTGTTGTAAATAGCGCTCGCTACGTCGCTAATAGCGACTAGCGACGCGAAGCTTGGCTCAGACGCTTTTTTTGGTCTGTTGCGATGCGTTTTTAAAAAGCGCCGGTGAGGCGAAGTAGCGCCGGCGAGGCGACAGAGGCGAGGTAGCGACAGAGGCGTCGCTTTTTAAAAAAAAGAAGAGACTTAAATAAAATTTAGGGTTTTCTCGACTCCCAGGTGCCTCTTTCTTCTTCTTTCTTCTTTCTTTCTTCTTCCTTTCTTCTTTTCTTCTTCTTTCTTTTCTCTTTTTTTTCCGGCAGTAAGCTTCTGTTTTTCCGGCAGTACTCTTCTTTCTTTTTCCGGCAGTAAGCCTCTGTTTTTCCGGCGTCTTTTCCACCAGTAAGCCTCTCTTCTTTCTTTTCCTTTTCTTTTTCAGGTATAAGTCTTTTTTGTTCTTCTTCTTCTTTCCGACAACAACTGATTTCCAGCAGAAATATTCTTTCTTTTTTTTCTTTCACCTCTATTTTCGTTCTGCTCTTCTTTCTTCTTCTGTTTCTCTCTTTTGATTTTTTTTTTCCAGTTTAGTATACAATTACTTGCATATTAAATTCTCCCTATAATTACAATTACAATTAACTGTTATTTTCTCTTTTTAATTACAATTAGTTTTTCTCTATAAACAGTATATTAAAATATTTGATTTCTATCTATTGAGTTTTTGAATTTATATATTTATTAATATGATGTTGTTATTGAGCTTGTAGTTATTTATATATGCAAATTTAATATTTTATTTTTTGTATTAATTGGCGCTTCACATCAAAAAGGCGAGCGCTACGCTTCTCGATTCTCACCTCAGTGAAGTGGGTCCTCATCGCTTTTTGTCGCCTCAAGCTATTCAAAATACTGATCCACCAAGTTTTGAACCATGTGCAGCTGACCCTTGAGAATTTCTCAATTATCAAAATAAGAAAAAGGCTTCTCAATCCACTCGGAAGCTTAGCAACTAAACTGTCTAATTGATCTCCACTTCAAACATTTTAGAAACCTCCTACTCGAGTTCAAGCAAAGATCATGAAACATCACAGAGGATACAAATAAAAACCCGCAAATAAATGTTACCAAGCAACAATGGCCAGAACTGCAAATCACCATATAAGATAAAGTGCGGTTCTTTCAAGATAAAGTACAGGCAAGGACTGAGAGAAGTTATAATCCATCACAACTTACTACAGCAAAGATTCAGCAACTAATGGCCTACTGACATTGTTAAGATAGGGTGTCTTAGTACCAGGTATATAAGCAAGTTGAACAAAAGCCTTGGAATAAGCTGAGGTAGCTACAGATTTTCTGGGAGACCTTTCGATCCTACAGAATTTTCTTCCACGGTATTAGTGTGATTGTTAGGAGGACAAAAGAAACAATTTTGGACGATGTAATATGCAGGTAAACCTTCCGATAAGCCAAACCCAGAAGCATTGATCTTAAACTGGAAATTTGGAACAATAAGTTAACCAAATTTGTTGATATAAAGAAAAATAACTCAAGTTAAGGACTTTAAAAAGAAAACTCCTCTGAATAGATATTTATTGGTTTCTCATTTAATCAACTCCACCATGGCACACCTTCTCCAAACAATTTAGGCATGTAGTACGCTATCAACTCAAAAATAAATCAGCTCAACAACTAAACTAAACTAAACTACAACATTTGAAGGTAGCCCAGAATGTCATAAATGGAAATAAAACTGAACTGAAACAAATGAGCCCTAAACTTGGTTATATAAGAAAGGAAGAGTTTGGGGAAAGAAGAAGAACCTGCCAAACACGGCGAAGACGCTTCTTGGCGTTAGCTTTACGAGTAGAAGTGAGCTTAATTCTCTTCCACAGAAGGCCGCCGGAATCGTGTTTCTTCACAATTTCCAGGACCCTTGTTCCCCAGAATGCGCCCCATGCCGACGCCATTCTCTCCCTTTCTCTGCCAATCAATCATATTTCTTTAAGCCCGGTACGAATATTGAATGGGCCACATATAACCTAAAGCCCACTCGAATTGATCCAAGGGCGATGTGCACAAATAGCCACTAACAGCTTCTGTCTTTATTTTAAAGCCAGTGTTTTAAATGTCTTTAGTTTTTAGCCACTGGTTTAATGAACTTTAACTATCCGGACGAAAATACCCTTCTGCTCCTGCCCTTAACTTCAGGACTTCAGAACTACATGTCCTTATTTTGAACTTGAAACTCTAAGTTCAGGACTTCAAGACTACATGTCCTTAACTTTTTAACCTGTAACTCTAAGTTCAGGACTTCAGGACTACATGTCCTTAACTTTTGAACTTGTAAGTCAAAGTTAAGGACCTATTGTCCTTAACTTTTGAACTTGTAACTGTAAGTTAAGTAGTGCTTGTCCTTAACTTTTGAACGTGTAACTGTAAGTTAAGGACTGTCTGTCCTTAACTTTGAGTTTTAAGTTCAAAAGTTAAGGACAACAGTACTTAAGTTTGACTTGCTGGTTAAAAAGTTATGGACAGGAAGTCCTTAACTTATAGTTCAAAGTTGAAAACTTAAGGACTCCTGTCCTTAACTTTGATTTCAAAGATTAAAAGTTAAGGACAGGAAGTCCTTAACTTATAATTTCAAGTTTAAAACTTAAGGACTGTCTGTCCTTAACTTTGAGTTGTAAGTTCAAAAGTTAAGGACAACAGTCCTTAAGTTTGACTTGCTGGTTAAAAAGTTATGGACAGGAAGTCCTTAACTTATAGTTCAAAGTTGAAAACTTAAGGACTCTTGTCCTTAACTTTGATTTCAAAGATTAAAAGTTAAGGACAAGAAGTCCTTAACTTATAGTTTCAAGTTTAAAACTTAAGGACTGTCTGTCCTTAATCCTTGTTCAGTTTCCAATATGCTGCTAATTGTGAGCGTTATAAGTATGAGTTTGCCCAGAATTGAGAGATAAATACATAATAATTTCTTGAAGCCTAACTGTTACCTTTCTCCAATATTGATGTAATTGAGAGATAAATACGTATCTTTTCTCCTTTTTGCCTCATTTTCAACTCGATGCATTATAAGATCTTTATTCTTCATGAGACATAGCATTTTGCATATAATGGTTATTTGACTTCTTAGTTAGATGGCTTACTGATCTTATCTGAATGTTCAGCTCCCAATATATCATGTTCATCCTTGTTCAGTTTCCAGTATGTTGCTAATTGTGAGCGTTATAAGTATGAGTTTGCCCAGAATTGAGAGATAAATACATAATAATTTCCTGAAGCCTAACCGTTACCTTTATGAAGGAAGGGTAAAAATAGTCTTTTCCCTATTAGTAGTGGCTATTTTTGTTGAGCATTATAATTAGTGGATAAAAATTAAAGATAACCTTAATTAGTGGCTACTGCACGCCATTTCACTACAAAAAAATGCTGCATTTGCGGAGGTTTTATCTACATATTGCGGCGGTTATAAACCTCCGCAATACACTTTTACGGCGGTTTCCAAAACCCCCGCAATAATGTTCGCCGCAACCAATTTGCGGGGATTTTCTGACAGACCGTTATCATATAGCGGCGGATATTTGACGGCGGTATAACCTCCGCAATTTGGTAGTTGGCTGGTGCTTATTAAAACAAATAGCGGAGGTCCGAAACCCCCGCAATTTCTTTATTTAACCCCCACAAATTTTATAACACAATATTATCATATGGTAAATAGCAGCAATTATAACCTCCGCTGTTCATTTAATTATTTTTTTCTGCAATATAATGTTACTCCATAACTATTCCAATTTCAATATATTAATATAATGAAGCATCAACAAATTATACAAATTGCTTAGTGGAATCAAGTAACATCAATATATTAATAAACCACAAAATACATTAGTCTCAAAAATTTGCATTAAACACAACAACTCCAACCATTAAACACAAAACATCAATATTATAAGTCTTAAAACTAACATTAAACATAACATCCACTCCAACCATTTTGGACAAAAGATCTACTATGATCATTCAATCGAGTACGATACTTAATTATCTAATACATTTGCAAGCAACTTCAATGGTTGTCGTTAGGATTACTTCCACCGGATGATCTTCTTATATCCGTGGGTAAAATGGATCCGCTAGCCGCATCACTTGGCTACAAAACAATCAAAGAAAATATAATTAACAAAAAGTACCTCAACAATATCCTATAACTAATTATACTTGGACTGAACAATCATACTTTACAAAATTAAATAAGAAAGTTATCAACTATTCTTACCGTTGAACGAGGAGGAGAAACAAATATCCCTGCAATTCTTCGGGTATCTTCCCTTCTTTCATTATCATATAC
>NW_017674746.1:63376-86324 GCF_001879085.1 Nicotiana attenuata | reverse complement strand
TGCATCTTTAGGCTAAAATTGCGTATTTTGCAATAATAGCCCATATATGTGCATAATTATATTATTCACATAAAAATAACTTTTTATATTTTTATAATGTTAAAAATCATTTTAAATTATTTTTCATGCATAAATGAAATTTTTATTATTTATTTATTATTTTTTACAAATTATTTACTAATTTAATTTGGGTATTTTCAAATTTGGCCTCAAATTGCAATCAATTTTGGACCCAAACCCACACCCTTACACCAGCTCAATTACCAATTAAACTGACCGACCCAGAACCCCTTTTAATCGTGATCGTTGATCTCTGAGATCAACGGTCCAAATTACACTTGCCCGTTTTAACTAATCAAGCCCCTTTTAACCCTAATAATTCTCACCGGCCCACCGCCCTTGAATCCTCTCTTTTTTTCTCTGCCCTAAAACCTAATCTCCTCCCCTAATTCCACCAGACATGGGATTCCCTAGTGGTTTCATACCATATCTCACCTCTCTTTGGTACTAGGACTTTCTATATACCACTTGCCTATACATGGCAAGCGGATCTCTTCAGCCTCAAACCTAAATGGTTCAACTTCTGGACCTTTTTCCGTCTTTTTTGCTTTGTTATGGTATGGACTTCCATGAATCTATGAGTATCTTCATGATTTTTCCTACTTTCCCTAAAACTAGGGTTTCAGATCTTTCTAGATCTAATCAAATCTAGTTTGATTCTTTAATTATTTTGTAAATATTTCCGTCTATATGTCTACATGCATCTTATTATGACCCTTTTCTTATTACTGCTACCGATTTTTACTTGCCCTAAGTTTGGGGTTTTTGATTCTTCGAAATCGAACCAAATCTAGTTCGATACTTTAATTATTGTGTTAAATCTCTTTTTATATTCCTACATGCATCTCTTTGCTTGTTATTACTGCCGACTTTGTATATTTTACCTAAAACTAGGGTTTGAGACTTTTACTCTTTCCTTTCTCGTATGGTACTGAAACTTTCCTTATTTTCGGTCAATCTATCATGCTTCTATTATTGCTTGCCTTATTTGAGACTGACTATCCTGATTACTCGTTAACTGACTGAACTCTGACTTCAATTGAATCTCGATTTATTTTCATTCCTTATTTGTGTTTGTTTGATTTATTCCCTTATTTGTCTGCCTAATTGAACACTATTTAAACCCTTTCCTTTCTTCCCTTCAGGACATACTCGAACTCTCATACTCTCACTAAAATTGGGTTCTTTCACTCTGATTCTATGCTTATTGTTTTTGGTTTTGGCCGGCTGAAAGCTAAGTCCAAGTTATTGTAGAACTTATCTGCAGTGGCATATTTACTTGGTTTCTTACTTAACTGGTATGCCTTAATCACTTGTAATTTCATTCTCTATGCTTTGCTAGACTAGCATGTTTTAATTCCAAGTATGATTCTGCCATTTTATGTGATTCTATGATCTCATCTAGTCCTATGAGTGATACTGTTAGTTTAAGATTAACTAGTTTGAATAATATGAATCCACTTATAAGTTAGCCTAATGTCTAAATTTGTTTCATCCACTATTTGTTAATCCTACACTTATTCTGAACTGAGTACCCCAATAATACTATTAGCGTGAAATTAATTCATTAATCCTAACTCTATAGATTTTCATATGGTTACTTAATTCATGTGTCGGACAACATAACTGTTTTGCCTAATTGCTTCAATGATTGTCCTAAGTACTAGCATGAATGTTTAGCTTAACGAGACTTTTAACTTGCCTGAACTATGTGTTTGACCATAACCTTGTTTGGTGCAGTTCTGCCTGCAACTCTGTGTTCTAGACCTTGTTTCTTCTGAAATCAAACTGTTTTAAAACCTACCCCTACCTCTTTTTACTGATTTTAAAACCCCCACTCTTAGTCCTTTAGGTTCTCAACCGCTGCAGTGTCAGCACTGGGAAGGGTCCACATGAGACTCGCGTGAACTCTGACACATTGGAGACTGGTTTTTCAATCTCTTACGAGCTATCTTCTGAATGTATGGTCTTGGTGTGAGCATTGCCCTGGGTCCTTATGGCCCTTGGGAACTTTGACACTGGAAGCCTAGTTCTAATGTGCTATAGATGAATCACTATGTTGTGCCTCAAAGTTGTTATGGTTGGAAGGCCTGGTTCCCAAGTTTATTTGGGCCTAATGAGGGCTCTCTATAGTGTCTCATTACTAAAATGTAAATCATTTGCTACTCTGGTCTGTAAAAACTTTCTAATAACAGATTTGGGGATATTTTATAAAGCTGGGGGGTTTTCTCATTTCCTTTTGCTAAACTGGGTAGAAATCCTGCCTATAGGGTTTCGTTATGCTATCAATTCTGTTCATTTGGTAAAAACTGTATGAGTTCTATACTGTGCTTAGAAATCCTTCCTGTAGGATTTTCATTGATGGTGTTAATTATGTGTTTGCATATTAGAAGTCCTGCCTATAGGGTTGACATAAAAATGCATATTTGAAATCCTGCTCATACGATCTATCAGTTCAACAAATGTGCATTAGCAATCATGCCCATATGACCTCGATGTTTGGTTTGATAAATTTTTTGGCAATCTGCATAATTTCTGCCCATACACAGCTCGTAGAAATCATGCTTATAGGATGAAAAAAATCAGTCTAGAAATCATGCTTATAGGATTTAAATCAATTCAGTAGTAGATACCATGCCTATATGACTAAAATCAGTCTCAAACCTAGAAATCATGCCTATAGGACTTAAGTAAGTACAGTAGTTAGAGATCATGCTTATATGATTAAAAGGGAATATAACCAATCTCTGTAAGTTATAGTCAGTGCTACACCTAGAAATCATGTCTATAGGTCCGTAATCATCAAACTCATAGAAATCATGCCTGTAGGATTCTATCAATTGGTTCTGAATACAATCGCCCTTGGCAATCACATAGGCAATATACCTATTGGATATAATAATCCTGGGTTTACAATTGTGATGTATTACTGCCTGAATTGCCCGGACCATGCTGAATAAAATCACTAGGCAAATAACAAATTTTAATACTCGCCTTTATAAAATTGCCTCTGCACTCTGTTTTCTGGATGGTTCTGGAATAGACATCCTGCCTATAGGATTTTGAAGTTAATAAGGTTTGTTGAATCAATTCCGTGCTACCGCTGTTTATGTGTGGAGGTTAACATGAGCTCTTATTTGCTTCATACTTGCAAGTCCTAACATGTTTTGTTTGTCGCTTAGTCTTTTACATTTTTGAGCAACCTAGGCATGGTCTAGAACTATCCAAAATAGAGGTCCTAATACCTCCAGTGCCATAGGTAAGGGACGGGTAGTACACGCATAGGGATCGAACTAGAATCAATTAAAGCGCTCTAGGTAACAACTTAAAGATAGTAATCGGGTAGCAGGAGATGATAGTCTGTGCCCACTGAATAATATGAGTAACACCCCGACTCGAGAGAGTTACGAAGTATTATTTATGTTGCACGGGGTGATCCTTTAGGCTAGAAAATTTAGGACCTCCTATCCCTATTAAATATTCCTCTCACTTCTTTAGACTAATTCACAAGTTAAGTTCGGCCGGGACCCACCGTTATGGACCTTAAGGGGTGCCTAACACCTTCCACTCAAGGTAATTTCGAGCCCTTAACCGATCTCTGGTGATGTAAACTAGTAACATGAGTTATTAGCTCTTGGTTCCCTAACGTACCTTAATCCTTTTGGTGGTGACTCTTTCAATTCCAATTCCCTACTCTCTCAAAAGAGTTATCCCAGAAATGTCGAAACCCAGTTTCGCGAGAAAAAGGGGGCGCGACAGCATGGCGACTCTGCTGGGGATATATTTAGGCTCTTACCATGACAAACTTGTCTGTGAATTAGTCATTAAGCATGCCATTATTATTCCGTTAATAATTGCATCCCTTCACCTTCCAACTCTATGTAAATTTATTTGCCTATCTTCATTCATCCATAATTTCTCTTCCTTGTTTTATATCTTTTTACTATGGAAACTGACTTGTCTCCTTGTTTTTTCTTTCTTAAATGTCTTTACAATTATTAGATACAGCGATTTATCATTATTCATCGTGCAAATACTTGAGAACATGTTATTTTCTTTTGCATTACTGCATTCTCAACATCATATTCCACTCGTGCGTACTAATACTATAGCGGCGCTTGATGAGTGTCCGCACTCTTCCTAAAATCACCCTTTAAATTTGGAAAGGCTTATTTGCGGTAAAACTAGTCGATCAGCGGTGCAGTCGAGGGTCCGTGCCTTTCCCTCTCAAGTTGTCCGCTTGAGGGTACCAGTCTAGACTTCTATAGAAACCTTACTTTGATAATAACTGTACATGCATCATGATCAAACCTAGCCTAGGTTAATATGTCGTCCACATAATAACCCTCTAAGAAAACCTTGTCCAAAGTCCGCCAGGATTTCCATAATCCCAACGGGCGCAACCACAATATGTGCATTATTTGGAGAGATAAATGCCGACATGCTAATCGTTAATGTGTAAGTAGTCGAATCCGGAGGGGGCAAGGGTATAACTCTATTTATTTTTGCAGAAAATGAGGCACAAAGTCCCCAAGTTGGGCATGGTCCGAAGTATACCACCGTTATTGTTAGAATGGTGGGAATACCTTTCGCCAAGCGACAAAAATCACGTGAAACGGGTTCTTGGAAATTTACCTTCCTTATTGGACATCCAACCAAACAACATGTTGATCGAGGCTGCTACTATGTTCTAGTATGGAGAAAGAGCTGTATTCCCTTTTGCAAATACAGAAATGACTCCTCTTTTGGAGAAAATAAGAGGATTCACTGGATTACCATGGGATAGTCCCGGTTTACTAGTACCGGAAAATTGCACTACCAGGGGGTTTCTGAAAATGATGGTTCTGAGAAAGAATGATTACTTGGAGTGCCTGAAGAAGTCCTGCATACCCTTCGACTTCCTCTATGAACGATATAGACACAGCAAATCTTACCGTATCTTTCATGATGAATTCTCCATCACTTCCCTGGATTGGACTTATCTTAGGGTTTTTGTATTAATCGTCTGCTTTATGGGTATGATAGTGTTTCCAAGCCGAGGGGACAGAATTCACACCAGGTTGGCCATGGTAACCAAAGATTTAATGGAGGGAATTAAGGGACAAACCTATATTATTGTTCCAATGATTGTAGAAGACATATACCGGGCTCTGGATCGTTGCAAGAAAGGGTTCAAACATTTTGAGGGTTGTAACTTGCTACTGCAGATTTGGTTGTTAGCGCATCTTCAGAGGGGTAAAAGAATTTTGACGGTTGTAACTTGCTACGGAGACCATAGAACGATCACATAGCTTTCCACCATCCTAAAAGAATGACATTCACAGCCAGAGAATGCTACAAAATAGGCACAGTTTTTCAGCAATTTGACCGAGGACCGGGGTCACTGGATGTTCGAGTGGTTCCCTACTAATGAATTCATCATCAGATCCAGGGATGTTCCGCATTTGGTGCTGATTGGGTTAAGGGGAATACATCCCTATGTTCCTATCAGAGTCATGAGACAACATGGTAGAAAACAAGTCATACCGGGAGTCTCCAAAATGAGCCATTACAGAGCAGATTTTCAGGATGATGCCATTCCATACAAATGTGAGGCCCAGCACATTTGGCACTTGAAGATTATCGTGGAAAAGTATACTATCGAGCCAGACCGATATCACGCAGGTCATGTGTACTTCTGCCCATCATGTCTAGAAGATAACATAGCAGGAATAGTCGAGCCAGGAGTTGGTCCAGGAAACAGGGTCATAGATGAGGTTGCTGAGGCACAACTAAAGTATTAGAGGCTACGCAAAAGAGTCCTTGAGTCCAAAGCCAGGCATTTAGAGCAACACAAGTTAGACATGGAGTCAATTAACGAGTGGCAGGAAATGGCTACAAGGTCGACAGAAAAGGTTGGAATATTTGGAGCAGGGTCTAATGGAACTGGAAGGGAAGATGAGGAAAAGGGTCGTATACTATCAGAATGCAGAGGGCAACGGGAGAGTATACCTAACAAGGGCGTACTTGCTGCTGGACATGCACGACCTGGGGAATCTAATTGACGGAGCCAATAGGGTCAAATATGGTGAAGGTCCCTCTGGGACCAAGTAGATTAGGCTTATTTGTTTTGAGTCGTTTTGGAATTCGAATGTAATAAGGCAGATGTCATTAGTAACTCATTATTTATTGTCGTTTTTAGGTTCGTCTTATTTATTACATTAGTGAAATGAGGCATTTATGCATTAAATCTCTCCAAATCTACTTGTCGCTAGGCTTACCTCGGCACAACGAGATTCCCCAAATTAGGACACAAATTTACATTCCGCAATACGTGTTTAAATACTGCAAATGCTTTCCAGAATCCTTACTGACTTGTTTACCTTTTGCACTTTTCTTTATTTTGATTATTCCCATCCCCTAAGGTTGGTTCACACATACTGGCATTATCAGCATATCACACCAGATCTAGAGGCCCCCCCTCCTCCTCATCCAAGTAATCTGAAAGGCAAGGGGAAAGCTAAGATGGATGATATGCGTGGTGTCCGGAAAGAAAATGCTGCGCACATTGAAAATGTTGAAACTTTAGATGGTCGGAGTATTCCGGCCCAAAATGATTGGTCCTACGGTTGGAACAGAAAATACTGGAATTGCAAGGGGAACTTGAGCGGGTCCGTAACTTGGTAATCCTCTCCCTCACGCTAAACGTCCCAGATCTTAACCTGCAAAATGCCCAAAACCCAGCACCTCCCCAAAACATACCAAACGAACGCCCACAAAATCCTACCGTACCCCATCAATACGAAACACCTCCCAATATCCTAATCCTTCGCCCGTACCTACACCTCCTCAACACCAACATCTCTCGACTCAATACCCATAAAACACTTACCATACTCCTCAGAATACCCCACAACCTATCCCTAATCCGTAAAATTCAACTAATGATCACCACTACACTCCAACCCCCGGCACCCACCAAGATAATCCCATATACGTGGAAACCTTACCCCACTCTACTCAGCCAATCTCATACACTCCAAAATCTTTCGAGAAGGACCTGCTCATTAATAACATGGCGGAAGAGCTCAAGACGCTCACAAACCATGTCTAGGGTGTTGAAGGAGGCAATGAAATTGAGGGTCTGAATTATGAGGACCTATGCATTCAGCCAGACGTAGAACTGCTGGAGGGTTACAAACCTCATAAGTTCGAGATGTTTGACGAAACAGGTGACCCAAAGGTACATTTGAGGACGTACTGCAACAAGCTCGTGGGAGTTGGGAACGATGAAAGAATTCACATGAATCTATTCATAAGGAGTCTCACTAAAGACGCCCTATCTTGGTATATCAGTCAGAATCCCAAGAAGTGGGTTAAATGGGTAAGCGTGGCATCGGACTTCATGGATTGATTCAGGTTTAATACAAAGAATGCACCGGACGTCTTCTACATACAGAACCTCAAGAAGAAACCAACAGAAACTTTCCGCGAGTATGCTACTCGATGGAGGTCAGAAGCTACAAAGGTTAGGCCGGTAATGGAAGAAGAGCAGATGAACAAATTCTTCGTTAGGGACCAGGACCCACAATACTATGAAAGGTTAATGGTCATCGAAAATCACAAGTTCTCTGACATCACCAAACTCGGAGAAAGGATTGAGGAAGGGATGAAGAGTGGGATTGTGACCAATTTCGAGGCATTGCAGGCCACGAACAAAGCATTGCAGTCAAGGGGAATATCAAAGAAGAATGAAGTAGAGGCAATAATGGTGGCCCATGGGCCAAAATCTCCACTCACATACCAAACGCTTCCACCCACATACCTACCTTCACCTCCTAGATACTCTCAACCCGCTACCGCCTATCACACTTATAACAGCCAGCCAACCTATTACCATTCACCTCCAACCCGTCAAAACTATCCAAAACCCAGACCAGATTTTAATCGTAGGCCGCCCAGACAATACACACCTATTGCTGAACCCATTGACCAACTATGTGAAAGATTGAAGTCTGCTGGATATGTCACCCCTATTCCTGCTGTTACGATGGAAAACTCCTCCCAGTGGGTCAACCCAAACAAAACTTGTACATACCATTATGGCATGAAAGGGCATACTATCGATGAATGTCACACCCTAAAAGATAAGATCCAAACTCTAATTGACACTAAAGTCATACAAGCAAAAGAAGCCGCGCCAAATGTCCGCAACAATCCCCTCCTAGATCATAGGGGTGAAGGAGTCAATGTGATAGAAACTGATGAAGAATGGGATCCTGAGGGGTCGATTGGGCTTATTCGGGAAGGTGATGACCCTAAACCTACAGTCACACTAACTCCTATTATGGTACAGATATAACTGTCGATCAAAGTTGAAGTAGCCACGCTAGTCCCGTTCAAAATTGAAGTAACAACACCTGCAACTGCACCAACTCCATTTGAAGTAGAAGTATCCACACCCTTCACTGTGACAGTAGCACCCACACCTCCTTTCAAGTCCAACGCCATACCCTGGGATTATGTTGCTAAAGCTAGGAGAAAAGGAAAGGCAAAGATGGAAGAATCTGGTGCCGCACAGGGAATGACCAGAACGAGAATGATCTAATCACCCAAAAATTTGGATGGAACAAGCAAGAATGTTTCTACCAAACAACCCATCGTTGAAACTGGTCCAGAATATCTTTGGAGGAAAGTACAGGCAAGGGAATACTCTATCGTCGATCATCTAAACAAGACTCCTGCCAAGATATCCATCCTGTCGCTATTGCAAAATTCTGAGGCGCATAGGAGTGCTCTGATGAAGGTGTTGAAAAAAGCTTATGTACCCAACAACATCACCAGTGGAGAGATGGCCAACATGGTAGGGAAGGTAATGGAGAGCCACAAGATCACCTTTAACAAGGATGAACTACCACTTGAAGGGTTAAGTCACAACAGGGCATTACATATCACAATACAGTTTGAGGACAAATTCATCGACAGGGTCTTAATAGATGGGGGTTCAAGCCTCAACATTTGTCCACTGACTACTCTGAAAAAGTTTGACAAAGATTTCCATGAGATATGAGCAGGGAGTATGAACGTGAAACATTTGATGGGTCTCAAAGGGCCACGATTGGGGAGATTAACCTTTGCCTGCAGATGGGCCCAACCTGGTTCGATGTTGAGTTCCAAGCACTAGACATATCTCCTGCATACAATCTTCTAATAGGTCGGCCCTGGATACATGCCGCTGGGGCTGTGGCTTCCACACTACACCAGGCCGTGTAGTTCGAATGGAACCATCAGGAGGTAATCATTCGCGGAGATGGGAGTAACCCCATTTACACCAATCAAACCATCCCGGTTGTCGAGAATAGAAGAAGGCTGGGTGGAGAAACTTATCATCGCATTGAGCATGTCAACGCAATTGAGAAGGAGAAGTGGTGGAGTAGCAAAATATAAAGCATACTGCATGGTCTGGGTATGAACTCGGCAAAGGGCTTAGAAAGAAACTCAAGGGCATTACCAAATCGATACAGTTGAAGCGTCACGACACAACTTTTGGGCTGGTATATCCATACACTTGGAAAGAATATAACGATTGGTCGCCACCATGGCATGGTCCTTATTACCCTCTCGAGCAGCCAGTGCCGCATCTGAGTCAGACTTTTCACCAAGCAGATACAATATGGAGATCCGCAGAGGAGGGAACTTTGGCTAGGTAGAGGAACTTATTTCTAGAAGACGAGAATATGGTTTGCAATGTGATAGTTGAGGAGGAGGAGGAAGAAGGCCTCACCATTCAGACCGTGGAGAAGGGAGTCGTCCTCAAGAATTGGACTGCCACACCATCTCAGGCCCACCGAGTTCCTGGGTAGCTTGGTAACTAGCTTGATTTGTTTATATAGCCATGCTAGGCATTTAAATATTTTTAGTATTTTGTTTTAAACGCATTTTGTTTCGAAATAATTGCTTGAGTCATTGAGTCGTACCTGTTTTGGATATTTTCAAAATTTAATTAATGCATTGCTATTTAGTATTATTATTACTTTTCCTGATGAACCGATGACTGTGACATGTACTGAGACAACGCAATACAAGGATAGTGACTCAGAAGAAGAGGACGAAATACCTGAGGAAGTTGTCAGGGAAGTCGAAATTTTTTAGAATAAACCTAAGTCCAATCGGGACAAAACCGAGGCAATCAACTTGGGAGACTCCGAAACTGTCAAAGAGACTCGCATAAGCATTCACCTATCACCGTCAGAAAGGGAAGAATACACTTGTTTCCTGAAAGAATATGAGGATATTTTTGCATGGTCATATGATGACATGACCAGCCTAAGCACATCCATAGTGGCTCATAAGTTTCCTACAAATCCAATGTGTCCGCCGGTAAAGCAGAAACTCAAAAATTTCAAACCAGACATGAGCTTAAAGATCAAGGAAAAAGTCACTAAGCAGATCAAAGCCAAAGTCCTCAAGGTAGTTGAGTACCCAACCTGGCTAGGCAACAACGTACTAGTTCTGAAGAAAGATGGGAAAGTAAGGGTGTGTGTTGACTATCAGGATTTAAATAGAGCAAGTCCTAAAGACGATTTCCCGCTACCAAATATACACATTCTGATCGACAATTGCGCCATGCATGAACTTTAATCCTTTGTAGATTGCTTCGCGGGTTATCATCAGATTTGGATGGATGGAGAAGTTTGGCCAAAACCTATCAATTCAGATGCAGTCAAGAGATACTATGTTTAGATTGTTTACATTCCTTCATCTGATGTAACTGAACTACGCTTGACCTCATTCCCGTTTAAGAGGGGACACGTAGGCAGCTTTGTGGGTTCGGTCACATCTTAATAAAATCTTCATTTCCCCAGAACCAGAAACTGAGGCAGAATTTTGAGGAGGATCCTCAAATTTCCGGAACAAGTCCAGCCTACGCTATCGTATGCAAGACAGTCAGAAATCTGTTAAGAAACTAGGGCAGAATGTTGAGCAGGACCCTTAAAATTCTAATGCAAGGAAGCCGCAATGACTCTAAAAGTGTTACAGTAATTAGTTCATATAATTTTACTTGATATTATATACCACTATGTTTCTAAATAATTCTATTTCATCAATAAGTGCATATTTTCGAAAACTTTATTTCTATGGCCGCTGGGTGTTACCCAGGGTAACTCGAACAGGGCCTCCAGAGCATAGCAAAGCAAAGCAAGCAGACAAAGGCACGTACCAAATCGGATCGCCGAGCGTAAATATATCTCCAGCTAAGAAATATTCTGTTCCTAATGGCTATTTGTCTATTGCATAAGGTTAAGCTTTGCCTTCTCTTTGCATGAGACTAAACCCTATCTCAAACCTTGCATGAGGCTAAGCCCTGCCTCCATATTGCATAAGGCTAAGTACTACCTTCTCTTTGAATGAGACTAAGCCCTGTCTCAAATCTTGCATGAGACTAAGCCCTGCCTCCATATTGTATAAGTCTAAGCATTGCCTTTTCTTTGCATGAGACTAAACCCTGCTCAAACCTTGCATGAGGCTAAGACCTGCCTCCATATTGCATAAGGCTAAGCATTGCCTTCTCTTTGTATGAGACTAAACCCTGTCTCAAACCTTGCATGAGGCTAAAACCTGCCTCCATATTGCATAAGGCTAAGCATTGCCTTCTCTTTGTATGAGACTAAACCCTGTCTCAAACCTTGCATGAGGCTAAAACCTGCCTCCATGTTGCATAAGGCTAAGCACTACCTTCTCTTTGCATGAGACTAAGCCCAGTCTCAAATTTTGCATGAGGCTAAGCCCTGCCTCCATATTGCATAAGGCTAAGCTTTGCCTTCTCTTTGCATGAGACTAAGCTCTGTCTTGATCCTTAAATGAGGCTAAGCCCTGCCTCCATATTCGCATAAGACTAAGCATTGCCTTCTCTTTTCATGAGACTAAGCCCAGTCTCAAATCTTGCACGAGGCTAAACCCTGCCTCCATATTGGCATAAGGCTAAGCGTTTCCTTCTCTCTGCATGAAACTAAGCATTATCTCCCTTTCTTGCATGAGGCTAAGCCCTGCCTCCATATTTGCATAAGGCTAAGCATTGCCTTCTCCTTGCATAAGACTAAGCCCAGTCTCAAATCTTGCATGAGGCTAAGCCCTGCCTCCATATTGGCATCAGGCTAAGCATTGCCTTCTCTCTGCATGAGACTAAGCGTTGTCTCCCTTTCGTGCATGAGGCTAAGCCCTACCTCCATATTTGCATAAGGCTAAGCATTGCCTTCTCCTTGCATAAGACTAAGCCTAGTCTCAAATATTGCATGAGGCTAAGCCCTGCCTCCATATTGGCATAAGGCTAAGCATTGCCTTCTCTCTGCATGAGACTAAGCATTGTCTCCCTTTCTTGCATGAGGCTAAGCCCTGCCTATATATTTGCATAAGGCTAAGCACTGCCTTCCCTTGCGTGAGACTAAGCATTGTCTCCCTTTCTTGCATGAGGCTAAGCCCTGCCTCCACATTTGCATAAGGCTAATCACTGCCTTCCACTCTATGAGACTAAGCATTGTCTCCTCTCCTCGCATGAGGCTAAGCCCGACCTCCCCAATTGCATAAGTCTAAGCTCTGCCTTCCCTTGTCTAATGTTGAATGTTACACTATCTGAAACCTAGCACTATTCTACCTTTTCCGGGACTGAGCTCTGTCCCGGTTCTATACAAGGTTATACTCTGTCTTGTTTGCTTATATGATCCATCATCATGTCCCTATCCGAAGGCGTCATAGTCCGAAGGCATCATCCTCATAGCCTGAAGACACCATGTCATGGCCTGAAGATCTCTCAATACTGCACATTATTATTCAAAGTCGTCATGGTTCAGAGGCATCATATTCATGGCCCGAAAACATCATTTCGTGGCCTGCGAATCCTCAATCTCATGATTCATGGACTAGGACATCATGGTCTAAGGACGTCATCCTCTCCCTCCAAAGACAACCTTCATGGTCCAAAGGGAATTTGCATCATGTTTAAATTCTTGTTGTAATCTACATATTTGCATGTATTGTGTTTATGTTTTGCGGAAATCCAGGAGGTAACCGTCCTTCAAACATGAGCAACCTTCGCTCCGATTTCCACTCATACCATTCCGGTTTCCACTCATACCGTTTACTCTAATCTCAAACGTAACTGATTCTCGTCAATTACTCACCTTCACTCCACGACCGTTCGGATACCTGCCCTGTGATACGTCCGTTACAATTCAGATTCGTCTTCATAACTCTACACAAACCTATCCGATACTACCCTTTACAATAGAAACTCTTTGAAACATACTACCATTTCAATAACAATTCTATCGGTTTCATTCACCGGTGTGTCCAGAACCACATATGGCCTGATTGCTATAAAACCGGAGATATGTAGGCAGCTCGGAGACTAGGGTACGGCCTACATTTTTTAAACATCCCATTCGGTCAAAATCAGTCATCATTTCTTTACCCGACAGCTCTTTCATCCTTCCCGGGTAAAGAGGGGCAGCTGTTGGAACCCAATTTTTCCCTCATATATTTTAAAATGCATATATACTTCAAAAATAGTGCATGAGCATCCACCAGTATTTACCATAATTTTCTGTAATTGTAAAAGGATTTTAATTAACTTATTCCAGCATTTTATTATCTAAATAATTACTAATTGCATCACAAATAATTTTATAATTATTTAGTACTTGATTTTTATCATTTATATTTATATAAAGATTTAATTATTTTATGCATAAATATATTTATATCTTTAGGCTATAATTGCAATAACTTTGCAATAATTTGCAATAATAGAGAGCAACAATGCCTAAGACGTGTTACAGTCACTAGTCAATCAAAATTACTTGATATATCAATATGTTTCTAAAACAACCCTATTTTCATCGATAACTGCATATTTTCGAAAAATTTATTTCCATAACGGTCAGTTATCACCCAGGGGAACTCGAAAGGCTTTCAGAACAGAGCAAAGCGAAGCCAGCCGACAGAAACACGAACCAACCTTCCTCCCACAAAACTTACAATTTTTCTTTGAACGCAAGCACATTCGACATAACGAAAACATCCACGTAGCAAGATCACTATCAATCAGGCCATCAGACATCGAATATATCTCCAGCTACGACATACACTACTCTTACTTGCTACTCCATACTTGCATGAGGCTAACCCCTGCCTCCCCCTTTGCGTGAGTCTAACGCTTGACTCCATACCTGCATGAGGCTAATCCCTGCCTCCCTATTTGCATGAGTCTAATCCTTGACTCCATCCTGCATGAGGCTAATCTCTGCCTCCCTATTTGCATGAGTCTAATCCTTGACTCCATACCTGCATGAGGCTAATCCCTGCCTCCCTATTTGCATGAGTCTAATCCTTGACTCTATACCTGCATGAGGCTAATCCATGCCTCCCTATTTGCATAAGTCTAATCCTTGACTCCATACATGCATTAGGCTAATCCCTGCCTCCCTATTTGCATGAGTCTAATCCTTGACTCCATACATGCATGAGGCTAATCCCTGCCTCCCTATTTGCATGAGTCTAATCCTTGACTCCATACCTGCATGAGGCTAATCCCTGCCTCCATATTTGCATGAGTCTAATCCTTGACTCCATCCCGCATGAGGCTAATCCCTGCCTCCCTATTTTCATTACTCTAGTCCTTGACTCCATCCTGCATGAGGCCGATCCATGCCTCCACATTCGCGTGGGACTAATCACCGTCCCCCTATTTGCATGAGTCTAACCCTTGACTCCATACCTACATGAGGCTAATCCCTGCCTTCCTATTTGCATGAGTCTAATCCTTGACTGCATCCTGCTTGAGGCTAATCCTTACCTCTATATCTGCATGAGGCTAATCCTCTCCCCCCCCCATTTGCATGAGGCTAATCCCTGCCTCTCTACCTGCATAAGTCCAATCCCTGCCTCCACATTCGCATCGGACTAAGCACCGGCCCTCTCGGCACAAATATTGCTCTATTTCTAGCATTATCTATTTGCTTTTCAATCGGGCTAAGCTCTTCCCTACATTTCACAAGACTAAGCCCTGTCTTGTTAACATCATATTATTACATATCATGGGCTGAAATATCGCCAATCTATCCGAAGGCGTCATAGTCTAAAAGGCATCATCCTCATAGCCGGAAGACACCATGCCATGGCCTAAGGATCTCTCAAATTTGCATATCATTATTCAAAAGCGTCATGGTTCGGAGGCACCATTTTCATGGCCCGAGAACATAATTTCATGGCCTGCGAATCTCACATCGGACAATTCATGGCCCAGGACATCATGGTCTAAGGACGCCATCCCTAACCGTCCGAAGACAACTTTCATTGTCCAACGGGAACTTGCATCATGTTTAAATTTATGAACATCATACGTTTGTATTGCTTCTATTTGCAAGTAACCCGGCGAGCAAGGGTTGTCCCAGCAGGAGCAATCCCGCTCTAGTTCTCTCAGCCATATCAAACCTAACCATTCTCGTAAACCGACCCTAGATGTTGCGTGCGTTCTTGAAATGACTTCGTCGGTATACTTTGCCGACGAATCTGGAACTACGCATGGCCTGATTCCTGTAAGACCAAGGATATGTACGCACCTCGGAAGCCGGAGTGCGGCCTAATTTCTCGAACCGTTTCGCTCGGCCAAAATTGGCCATCATTTCTTTACCCGAAAACTCTTTTGTCCTTCCCGGGTAAAGAGGGGCAGTTGTTGATACCCAATTTTTCCTCAAAATATTTTAAAAATCGCATATATACCTTCAAAATCATGCATTAATAGCAATTGGTATTTTTCATAATTTTCCTATATTTTTATTAATTTATCCAGCATTTTGGTTTCCAATAAATAATTACAAAATAGCATTACAAATGATTTCAGAAGCATCTTTTGATTTAAATTTTTATTTATGGTCTTATTTGAATCAAATTATTTCATAATTGGCCAAATTGGCATCTTTTGGCTATAATTGCAAATAACTTTGTAATTATAGCCCAATCATATGATTTTATACTATTTTTTACCGAAATTTAATCTTTTTTTTTACAATTATCAGCTATTTTTATAAATTGCTTTATTTAATTTAATTGGGTATTTAACAAATAGCCAATTCTGTTTCAATTCTAGCATAATTGAATCAGATCCCAACCCAATTAAATTAGCCCAAAGACCCGGGCCCAAACCTAAATCCTACCCAACCTAATCCCTAGTCCAATCTGGACAGTTGATCGATTCTAATCAACGGTCCAGATCCCCCCTTTCCATAATTAACCTAAAAGACTACCCCCTCCCCCCAAACCCTCATTTCTCTCATTCTCTCATCACTCTCCGCCGTCTCACCCTCTCATTCTCTCTCAAGCTCTCTGCTAAACCATGGCTCCTCTCGCCGTCCGTAGGTTCGCTGGAAACCATGGTGGTATCACCACAATCCCCAGCCTCATGGCTCTCTTCCTGTGTCGTTTGTTGCTGCCTTGAGGTCCTCAAAGGAACCAAAAGGCGGTTCACTCACCTCCCATGGTTTCTATGTCATTCTCAGGCCGTCCATGACCATCCAAGTAAGGTTCTACCATCTCCGGCTAGAACCTGTTGTTTCTAGGCCGGAATCTCTCCATCTCTAGGTTCTCTCTCTGAAACCCTAATTTTGACTCTTGATTTCTAAGTTCTGTAACAAGATCTAAGTCTATTCGAGTTATCTTTACTGTTTTCTTAAGGATTTCTCCAATTTCTTCTAAAACGACTCTTCGTCTTCAAACTAGGGTTTCTTAACCCCTCTTAAAAATGGCTTCTCCTCTAATTTTCAGTTTTATTCTATGATTTCTACTATGTTTAAACGTTTATTTTAGTTTTCTCATTTTATCCGAGTTATTATGTTAGAACCCTAAGTTTCTTGGATTTGGCCTGTGATTCTGAGTTTGTTTTGACAATGTGTTCAACTAATTTGTATGGTTTTGTGATTATGTGATTTTTACCCTATGTTTGCTCGTTAGGATTCCTGATTATGACTATTCCTGCCTATTATGTGATTTTACCCTAGTTTGTTCATCAATGTTTCTGATTCTTCACTTCTCCTACCTGTATCATGTTTATTCTATCAATTCAGACTATGCTCTACATGAATCCCTAATTTTTATATGATTTTTGCCCCACTCGGGTTCTTAGAGTTCTGATTTTTGCTTACTATATGCTTGCTCTCATAAGGTTGTGCTAAATCAGTGTTATTTTCTACTTTTGAATCCTTGAGTCTTTGTGATTGATCCTTCACTGATTTCACACGATACAATCTACTGATTTTTAGCCTTGTAAAATATTTTCTGACCTAATCCTACGGTCAATCATGCTATTAATTGATTTCTTAAGTATTTTCCTTAATTGACATGTGCTGAACCTAGCCTCTATTACATGTTGTGTACTTTTACTTTGCTGAAAATATTTCCTTATTCGTTATGCTTAGCCTTATACGACTTCCTTCCTTATTTTTCACATGCTTATTACCATTTGAAGTTAACTCCTTAATTGAAGGGAGTACTTACCTTGATATTATGCTGATTGATTCTGAGTCCCCATAATTACTGATGAACTCTGATTTTTACCTTATTTGCTACCTGCTTTCAAACTATAAATACCTTGGTCTTTCATTAGCACACATACGAACACATTGGTTCAAAAACTCTCTCTCTCTCACTCAAAACTCTCTGTCTCTCTTTTATGATTACTTACTACTATTCTAAGTTAGCCGGCTGCAAGCCAAGTCTACTATTGTGCTCTCCTATCCTTCACCTTTTGTTTGTTGTCACTTTACTGGTATGTCCTGATTTCAATTAAAAGTTTCAAAATAACATATTTCTTTTATTACTTTAATTCCTCCTGTTTCTAATTTGTTTTCACTTATGGTTCTGTTGTTCAACTAGCAACTAATATGTTTACTTCCTTGATTCATCAGTATGCTCCTGAATGTGTCCCCTCCCTTAGATCAGCATGTTTATAAAATGTTATCCTCCTTTTCTAGTGTACCCAATATGATCTCCCTCAATAATGTTCTATGTAAAGTAGTTGGCTATCTTTAAGTGACCTGATTCTGTATTAATTCTAAAGTTTCTTAACCCTTTAGCATGCTGCTGATTCTCTACTTAAGTGCTCCTATAACTATGTGTTTACCTATGTAATCTATGTGTCCCCCAAATCCCTTGACCCCCTGTTTGTGGCTGCTGAACCTGCTTTGGTTCTATGATCTCTGGTTGTGTATGAACCTGTTTTGGGGGTGCTATGTTTGGACTGTTGTTTACTACTCCACTCTTTTTTTTTCAAAACTGACTCTGTTGTCTTTTGCAAAACTATTGCAAACAAGTCCCATCTTAAATTATTTCCCTACTCAAATCTTTTCAAGCACTCTCACATCTACTCTTAGGTTTTAAGTTCTGCCCCTCTAATGTGTGACTGCTTAGGGATCCCTATGAGATCCCTGTGAACTTTGATACATTAGAGCTGGCCCTTCCATACTGCACTTACTCAATTATGACTATGAAATCTTGGTGTGAGCACTGCCCTGGATCCCTTGAGGTTCTTAGGGAACTCTGACACACCCGGATTATATGAAAGGCTATGAGGCAATCTGGCATTGGAAGTTTTGCAAATCTGGGCCTATTGGTAGGCTCCCTATAGAGTAACTTCTTATTTTTTCTTATCTACTTATGTAATTCATTTGATATTGGCTTGTAATAATTTGTAAACAAACATTGGGGTTTGGATAGTGAAAATGGGAGGGTAGCTATGCATGTTATAGATATCAAAAGGGTAGAAACCATGCTATAGGTCGATATTTCCTGTATGTGCAATAGAAGCCATGCTCAAAACATATCATGCATTAGAAACCATGCTCTTAGGTCTCACGTATACTGTTTCAGCATCTCTTTTTTTTGACATTCTTATCATTCAGAAATCCTATTTTAGGATAAAGGGGCATTAAAACAAAGATTGCTACTCTTGCACACTTGACAGCATGCTCTATAATGCTGTAACTTTTTTTTGCATTTAGAAATCCTGCTTTAGAAAATTCTGCAATCCTGCCG
Organism: Nicotiana attenuata; assembly: GCF_001879085.1. Classification (NCBI taxonomy): domain Eukaryota; kingdom Viridiplantae; phylum Streptophyta; class Magnoliopsida; order Solanales; family Solanaceae; genus Nicotiana; species Nicotiana attenuata. Next base: position 67,202 of record NW_017674746.1, on the reverse strand, counting down.
TGCATTTAGAAATCCTACTTTAGGAATTCTGCATATAAATCATCATGAACTTTATATGTGCATCTTAGATACCATGCTTTAGGATCTCATTCGTACTTTCTCAGTCACACCTAGTGTAAACTACTGACTATGAAAGATGTAAAAAACAGCTTCACCTTTGATTATCCCGTTTAAAATAAACCGGTAACAATCCCTGCATTTTATAACACTTAGAACAATATGCTCTAGGTAAAATAACTCCTTCATTATTCTAATACTCTTGGTAGCAATTGTGCATTATCCTACGCCTAGGCAAGCCTTAGGTAATCCAATTTCTCATAAAATTGGAAACTGCCCCTTTATGTATTGCTTATTGATTAACAGGCTTAAAATTAGTAGGCAAACTGATTAGGGCCCCTGCTTCTGAGTTATAAAATGAACCTGCATATCTACTGTGTTCTGATAATCGCATAGACATCATGTCTTAGGATAGTGTTTAACAATAAGGCCCTTATTTGTGTTTGAGTCGTGCTGTTTATGTGTGTTGTTTGAGGAGGTAAACTTGAGCCTTTAATTGCTCCTTTTTTCTGTCTTATATGCTAAGGTCCTAATTGTTCTTACCTGTCGCCTTAGTATTTTCTCCTTTAAAACCTTAGGGGTCTGTCTAGAACTACCTATAGCTAGAGGTCCTAAATTTCCTCCGGGACCATTAAGAAGGGACGGGTAACAGCACACAGTAGAGATCGCTGACCAACACTCGCTTTAATGACCACTAAGGGGGTGGGAAGGGTAGATATGGGATATGATGACTACGCGCTAATGTCGCCCCTCATTGAGGAGTGTTTACCGGACATTGTATGGGGTGATCCTATAGGCTAACCAACCTAGGACCCCTCCTTTCCCAAAATTCCTTTTGTTTAAAACTTTGTTTTATACAACTTGTTCAAAATCTTTATCTTATTATTTGAGTTATACAACGTTCTTTACTTGCAATCTATTTGATTCAACTATTTATTTGTTAATGGACTAATTCGTAAATATAGGTTCGGCCGGGTCCCATAGTTGTGGACCACGGGGAGTGCCTAACACCTTCCCCTCGAGGTCATTTCGAGCCCTTACCCTAATCTCTGGTAATGCAAACCAATCCAAGAGTTAATCGCTGTGGGTGCCCTAACGCACCATAATCCGTTAGGTGGCGACTCTTCAAAATACCCAATTCCCAAAAGGAAATGAGTTACTACCCCCATGAATGTCGAAACCTGGATCTTCTTCCCCGTAAAAAAAGGAGGGAAAAAGGGGGCGCGACAATACCTGCCCCATATATTTGTAATTAATGTGTTTTGTACTGTGTTCCCCCTCATATATAAGGGGGAATCCTTGTCATGAGGGGATCTGCTACTCAATACCAAATACTCAAGAACATTCTCTTTGCTCTCTAACATATTCTCTTAAGCTTTTTACTTCCATTTATTACTTACATTCATTGTGTTCTATTTATTGTTTATCATTTATTGCTCATCATCGATCATAAAGAGCCGCCATCATAGCTCTAGTAAAGTGTTAACCCTCCTTCGATCGCCCTAAGTCGATCGTCCAACTCGACCTCAAGGGCCCGAATAAGCAAGCTCAAGACCCCGATCTTCAACCATTAGCTAAATTATCATACCGCCTCTAAGCTCCAATCTTGATTTCTAATCTTTTACTTAGCATCCGTTGCTTAACAACTAGCATAAAAATAGATCGCGTATTTTTAGAACCACAAAATCAAATTTAATTGTAATTACCATTTTCACGATAAACACTAATCTTATCTATCCTAGTAAGCACACACATCCATCTAAGCATCCTCATTATTTTTATTAAATAAAAATATATGCTTTTAGCCTTGGAATTACTTATCAGTCTCTTATTCAAAAATTCATGTTTTTATTCACATTTTCAAAAATAAATAATATTCTCCTAGATCTCGGATCCCCTCTCATCCCCCTAACCCCGTCCCTCTATAACCCGGGCCATCAAGTATCGGGAGTGGGCCGACGCGGTACCCCCCTACCCCCCCCCCCCCTTGCCTAGCCTCTTAACCTTGGTCGATAATTGTAATACCAGATACCCATATTTCCCCTATTCCGGCCCACCATGAACCTTTTTCCTCTGCTACAGACTATTTCGCCCTGGCCCACAGGACATCCGTCGGATGGATACACACTTTATTACCTCATAAACTAAAAGCAAATGCAGAAATACTAAAAAGTCCCCTAATAATGGCACAAATATTAGCTGTCTACATCCCTAAACTATTTGTGATCTTAATTTCCAATCTAAACTTAGCTATTTGACAATCATACCCCTATGGATGCTGATCTAGCGAAATGCATGGAGATAATCTGTTTTGGAATCATGGGAGTGAAGAAAATTTAGCTTTCGAGTGGGTTATTTTTAGAACCGTTAATTGCCATATACTCTTACACAATAGTTTACTTGTTAAAATTGTTATATCTTTTCTTGCTTCATTTTAATAAACAATGCATACTTCAGCTTAGCTTTTTTTAGTCTCTTCTATAGATTTAATGTCTATTTGTTTCAACTGTGTATTTCTTCTTTTTTGAGCCAAATATATCTTAAAAATTGGCTAAAGCTCTATCATTTTAGTCAAATAAAAAAAGTTATAACTAAAAAAGTATATAGTACCAAGTGTATTTCTCGTTTATTAGATGCAGCGATTATTTATGTCAACTATGTATTTTTATTTTCAGATCATATCAGTAAAAAATAAAATTGTGTATTGGGTGATACCCTTTTTGCTTGAGCCCGACCGGGTTGGGTCCGGTCCGGGGCAAGTCGGGGCCATCGAACCCGACCTGGATGCAAGGTAGAACGACGGCCACGTCAACAACCGAGGTCGAGTCATTTCGAGACCGTTGCAGAGCTCGATATGAGTCACCACCGGATGGAGAAACACACAAGGTCGGAAGCCGGACTCGTAACGGATAACCAAGCGTCGCCGGATATCTCGCCCAAACGTGATTTTCTCAACCACTTCAGGCCATTAAGGCGTAATTACAGGGATCCACGATGTAATTAATTTACCTACCTTATTTTTACCCTTAATCAGAATGTATAAAAGGGGAGAAGACCCCATAAAGAGGGGAGCGGAAACCATTACACTACGGTACCATCTCTCTCAATTCTTGTACGCTATCAAGCACAATTGTTCTAAGCAATACTATATTCTGCGATTATTTACTTTAGCAGCAATTGTTGAGTCTTTATCTTTTATTTTCCTCAATCCAAACCTTTTGTATCTTTTAGTTCACGGATCCTTAAAACCCCATATAAATTCAATTGTTATCCGGATTCCAGGGTAAACAGTTTGGCGCCCACCGTGGGGCTAAGGATATTAGTGAGCTCTTTGATACTCTTTCTTGACGCATCACAATACACTGGTTCTTTGCAAAAGAGTCCATCTTACATTCAAATTACCAACTCATAGAATGGCACAATCAATCAACAACGAACTTGAACAGCAGACAGGAAACAATGGAATGCCTGGGCTCGAAAACCCGATAGATGCCGGTTCCCGGATGGCGCTCAACACTGATCAGGCCTCCGGATCATCGCATAGCGTCCGGGGAGAGGACGATTCGAGGGCCCAGGCAGTCGGCGAGGAGACTATCAACCTTAAAATGATTTTTGACATGCTGCAAGCCCAGCAATCGGCTATAGCTCAGCTCCAGAGCCGGGTCCAGGAGCCTGTCAGGTCCGAGGAGGCTCCCCGTGCAGCTGCAATCATCAATCCGACCCCAGTACAGCCGGAACGGGGTGGCCGGATGCTGATCTGCGGTTCTTA
>NW_017674746.1:61271-63133 GCF_001879085.1 Nicotiana attenuata | reverse complement strand
CCGAGGACGGAGTCTTATATAAAAGAACCTTCGGAGGACCACTCGCCATATGCCTTGGCCCCGGAGACACAGAGTACGTATTGAGGGAAATCCACGAAGGGTCATGTGGCAAACCATCGGGCGCGGATGCGTTGGTCCGAAAAATAATTCGAGCTGGATACTACTGGGTCAACATGGAACAGGATGCAAGGGAATTCGTACGAAGATGCGACAGGTGTCAAAGGCATGCGCCATTCATCCATCAGCCTGCTGAGCTGCTGCATTCGGTCATCTCCCCATGGCCTTTCATGAAGTGGGGAATGGACATAGTGGGCCCGCTTCCTCGAGCTCCAGGTAAGGCTCAATTTATTCTTTTAGGTTACTGACTATTTCTCCAAATGGGTTGAAGCGCAGGCTTACGAAAAGGTTCGAGAGAAAGAAGTAATCGACTTCCTTTGGGACCACGTCGTGTGTCGGTTCGGGATGCCTTCCGAAATAGTATGTGACAATGGGAAACAGTTCGTTGGGAGCAAGGTATCAAGATTCTTCGAGGATAACAAGATCAAGAGGGTATTGTCAACCCCGTACCATCCCACCGGAAACGGGCAGGCTGAGTCGACCAACAAGACCATCGTTCAGAACCTAAAGAAAAGGTTACAAGACGCAAAAGGAAAATGGAGAGAGATGCTGCCCGAAATCCTATGGGCCTACCGGACAACCGAAAGGACTAGTACCGGTGCCACTCCTTTCTCTTTGGTTTACGGAGCCGAGGCCTTGATCCCAGTCGAGGTGGGCGAACCCAGCGCTAGATTCCGGTATGCAACCGAGGTTACCAACCAAGAAGCGATGCTCACCAGCTTGGATCTTTTAGACGAAAGGAGAGAGGCCGCACTAGTTAGGATGGCAGCTCAGAAACAAAAGATCGAGAGATATTATAACCGAAGGGCTCGTCTTCGACACTTCAATATAGGGGACTTGGTACTAAGAAGGGTCACCCTCAACACTCGAGACCCTAACGAAGGGAAATTAGGACCGAACTGGGAAGGCCCTTACACCATTTTGAAGGTAACCGGAAAGGGTTCGTACAAGTTAGGAACGATGGATGGGAAAGAACTACCCAATAACTGGAATATAGGCCACTTGAAGAGATACTACTGCTAAAGGTAAGTCTTCTTTCTTCTTCGCTTCCATAAATTTTTTGGAGACTTGTCCGATCCTAACCCGTGCAGGTCGATGATCGGTCGCTAAGATAAGTTCGGACATCGGAGAGACTGAAAGCACGAGCTGCACTCTTTTTTCCTTCGACCGTTTTTGTCCCAACTCGGGTTTTTCGGCAAGGTTTTTAACGAGGCAGCAAGAACATCGTGCTACTATAAAGGTATCCAAGGGTAAATCATTGTATACTAGATCGCCCTCCGAAGAAGGCGAAGGTCAATAAGAATAAATGTAAGGGTCAAACGGCCAAAGCGAGCCGTGCCCAACTAACCTGACCTAATCCGCTCGGAGCAGTATGATGTATTAACTATTACTGCAATAGCAAAGACTATCTGATGCATATTCACATCATAACCTAAAAGATTTTGTTCGACTCTTCGGTATGCTTTCAAGTCCGATCACATAAGACCTCCTCGAGGCACATTCGAACATAAGACCTCCTCGAGGCACATTCGAACATAAGACCTCCTCGAGGCACATTCGAACATAAGACCTCCTCGAGGCACATTTGAACATAAGACCTCCTCGAGGCATATTCGATCTCATATTCGATCACATAAGACCTGCTTTAGGCTCATAAGACCTCAATGAGGCAACACTTAAACTATAAGACCTCAAGAAGGCAAGTCCAAGCTCATAAGACCTTAATAAGGCGACACATAAAACTG
>NW_017674746.1:49726-59223 GCF_001879085.1 Nicotiana attenuata | reverse complement strand
GCCTCAGCTTCCCGAAATCGATTGGTCCATAGCTCAATTTCAAGGACTCGAGCCTCATTGGCCAACGTCAAGTCCGCAACCTCTTTCCGAAGGGAATCTTCTCCGACTCCAACTCGTTGCACCCGGGCTTCCAGTTCGGCTTTGTTCTCATTAAGTTCGGCTCTGCTCTCGTCAAGCTCGGCCTTAACCTGATTAAGCTCGGCTTGCACCCCCCTTAGCTTTGAACCGAGCTCTTTCTTTGCTTCCTCCAGCCGGATAGCACAGGACGCGTGCTCTTTATTCAAAAGGTCCAATCCGGTCCGGCTTTCTAGCAGCTTCTCTTCAAGGACCCGGCGCCCCTCTCGCTCCGCCTCCATTTTGTCCTTGATTCGGAGGAACATCGAGTGATATAGCACCGATGCCTGCAAAGAAAAAGTCTAAAGAGTCAGTACTGAATCACAAGGCAAAAATATTAGAAATAAAGGAAGAAGCAAGTACCTTGAGCTGCGCCTGTTGGGCTTCGTTGAAAAGGCATGTCCAATCTACAGCCTCGGTTGCAGCCCGGTCTTCCTCCGTCATCAGGTGATGAAGATAGCTTGCAACCCCGACCGGGGGCCCCAGAGCCCGGACGTCTTTGGGGATAGCAAAAGTTACTATCCTGTTACAGTCCGGGTCCAGGCTCGGAGCTGGAAACCTATCGACAAGCTTGTCGACGGCCGAAGTCCCACTTGATTCGGCCTGAGGGTCTTTCCGGGGGGTTTCGAGCCCGAAAGTGTTGGCGGAGGGTACCCCATCAAAAAAGGTCTCGAAGCTACCTCCCATCATCGGGATGTCGTCCGGCAGCTGCCCCCAAGTCGAGGAAGACGGGGGGGACGTAACCGGGTGATTGGTACCCGGGGACGCCCGCGCAGGGGCCGAGGGTTCACTAGCATCCTTAACCCTCACGTCCTCGGGAGGAGCCTCAGCTGGATCGACCACCGGCTCAGGGTCCGGTCGAATGGATCGATGGCGGACGAGCTCCGGCTGCTCCTCATCGTCATCCTCTTTGTCGTCCTCCTCCTCGGAGGACAAGACGATTTGGCTTTTTAGTTTGCGGGCGGCCCTTTTTGTCCGCTTAATCTTCCTTTGGGGCTCGTCCGTACTGGACTCCCCGGGCCTTTTATTTTCTCCCGGAACCGGAAGGGGGCATAGTATTGAAGACCTCATCTCCGCGTCCTTGGGCAAGCCTGCAAAACACGAGGGTTATGATGCATTCCCGATATACAAGAAAAAATGCGTTAACATGGTGCGCTACCGGTCAAAAAGAAGGCTTACCATGGTTTTTCGCCTCCCACCGACCTTTGGAGATTTCCTTCCAGTTTCGCTCCGAATATGGCCGCTGGGCCACTATCTTGTGTACCCAGCCGGCCAGATCCTTGATGGCAGCTGGAGTTTGGGTCACCGCTGCACAAGAAAAGGGAGAAGTTGAGGAAAACACACTCTAAAAGATGAACAGTGAGAAAATACTTACGTTTGAGGTTCCACCTCTCCGGAAATGGCATGCAATCAGCCGGAATCAGGTCGGACGTCCTGATCCGGACAAACCTGCTCATCCAGCCTCGATCTTTGTCTTCATCGATGTTGGAGAATGGGGGTTTGCTAGCCCGGCGGGCCAGTTTTATTAATCCCCCTCGAAATATTCGAGGGCTGTATAATCGAAGAAGATGGTCGAGGGTAAGGGAAAATCGCCCTCGACTCTCTCGACAAAAACCGAAAGAGATATACGATCCGCCACATCGAGGGGTGGACCTGACCTAAGGTCACCTCGTACCGCCGGCAGAACTCCACTATAATGGGTTCTAAGGGGCCTAAGGTGAAGGGATATGTATATACACTAAGATACCCTTCAACGTGAGTCATAATCGACTCGTCACGGGAAGGGCGACCAGGTCTTTCCCTTCCCATCTACATTCAGCCCTCACCCGGTCTAGGCAACCGGGAGTGATTAGGCTGATATACTCCGATGCCGGTTCGCCGCGGCCCGGGACCGATGATGGGTTCTCAACCTGGAAGTCGGCAGATACCAAGCAACCAGTCGGTGTAAAAGCTTTCAATGGGGGTTCTGGCGCAGGTTCATCAGATCTAGCGGGGCTCGCAGACGAGCTTGGTCTAGAAGGAACACTTTGTGAAGTTTTCGCCATTTCTTGAAGCTTTACGAAGAGATGAAAAGAAAATACAACCAACGCAAAATTTGAGAAAGATAAGAAATGTTGAACCTGGAAGGGTCGTTTATACTTTTCCCATGAGGCGGCGGCACGAATCGCGAAGTTACAGACACGAAGCGACAGATAATTAAGAGAAGCATTAAATGCCTACAGCAGACGTGGTCAGAGCACTCGATGGCTTTTTCAGCTGGCGTATGGCCATACGTCACGGGCATCACGTCACCGATCATATCGTTTATTATCATTACTCTCTAATAAACGAGGGGACTATCTGTATTGGGTGATACCCTTTTTGCTTGAGCCCGACCGGGTTGGGTCCGGTCCGGGGCAAGTCGGGGCCATCGAACCCGACCTGGATGCAAGGTAGAACGACGGCCACGTCAACAACCGAGGTCGAGTCATTTCGAGACCGTTGCAGAGCTCGATATGAGTCACCACCGGATGGAGAAACACACAAGGTCGGGAGCCGGACTCGTAACGGATAACCAAGCGTCGCCGGATATCTCGCCCAAACGTGATTTTCTCAACCACTTCAGGCCATTAAGGCGTAATTACAGGGATCCACGATGTAATTAATTTACCTACCTTATTTTTACCCTTAATCAGAATGTATAAAAGGGGAGAAGACCCCATAAAGAGGGGGGCGGAAACCATTACACTACGGTACCATCTCTCTCAATTCTTGTACGCTATCAAGCACAATTGTTCTAAGCAATATTATATTCTGCGATTATTTACTTTAGCAGCAATTGTTGAGTCTTTATCTTTTATTTTCCTCAATCCAAACCTTTTGTATCTTTTAGTTCACGGATCCTTAAAACCCCATATAAATTCAATTGTTATCCGGATTCCAGGGTAAACAAATTGCTAGAGCTCCATTATTTTTTCCCAAATAAAATAGGTATAACCAAAGCAGTGAAGATGCAACTATGTATTTAATTTTTTTTATTTTTTCTTTTGATGTAATGTATATTTATTGCAAGTATTTTTTTTCCAGGTAAAATATGTAATAAAATACTTGCTTAGGGTTCCATATTTTTTAGCTAAATAAAAGTTTTAATCAAAATAATAAAAGTTAAATTGTGTATTACTTTTATATTTTTTTATATGCAATGATTACTTTTTTCAACTGTGTATTTATTCTTTTCCGCGGCTAATTCAAAAAAAAAATTAACTAAAACTTTATTGTTTTTAGCCAAATAAAAAGATTTAGCCTATATAATGGAGTTCTAGCCAAGTTTTATTGCAATTTAATTCAAAAAAGGTTATCTAAAAAATTAATGGATGTAAAATGGTAAAAAAATATATTTTATTAATAAGAAGTACTACGTGGATTGAAAAATTAATGTGACGTACATGTTACTTTTATGGGACGAGGTTGTGTAGGGGAATAACATATATCGAATAGCTAAATTCTCAATAACTAAGATTACAAATAATTTAGGCGGAATACCTAAACACCTTCCTAAACATGACATGGATTATTAGTTACACCCCTAAACTATTCGTTGTTAATTACCCTCCTAAATTTGGCCTTTTGAATGTCATTGCTGATGTCGTAAAGAGTATGGGTGCACTCTCTTTTAAGCGTGTGGGAGTGAAGAAAAATTAAAAAATCAGCTTATAGTATTTGTAATGCAAAGGATTTTTAGACAGAGAAACTCTCCCCTCACTCTAAAAAATAGCCTCATGGATACGACCACTATAACACCAATCGTACCACCGGAACCACCTGACAATAATAACCATATGGACGTGGAAGAAACAATGCCGCATTCTTACAAGAAAATGCTCCTTGACAAACTAGCATTCACCAAATTGAATACTACGACGAAGATGCCACCACAATCATCAAAGATGATAAAGGGGAAAACATTGAAGGCTCAGCATCCCTTTCCTAATAAGACAAGAACCATATATATCTCCCATGACGCTTCCTTATAATCATATAGGTCTTTAGATGTAGAATGCCTCACTAATATCTTCGCTCTAAACTAATTGACTTATGGAAATCATCTGGACAGTTAATCTTGATTGACATAGGATGAGACTTCTTTATTGTCAAATCTAGTCTAGAAGAAAATATGGCTAAAGCACTACACCTAGGGCCATGGTTTGTCTCTGGGAACTTCCTATCAGTACGTACATGAGAACCAAAATTTGTGCCACAAGAAGCTACCCTCTCTACCACAGCCATATGGATCCGCCTACCACAACTTGCAACCGAGTTCTATGACAAAGAAATACCAGCAAAAATTGGTAGGAAATTGGGCTGACTACTAAAAATCGACTCATGCACCTCCTTTACGTTGAGAGGAAGATACGCACGCATCTGTATCCAAGTACCTTTGGAAACCCCAGTGGAAACGTCAAAAATAATTGGAGACCACAAGCAAGCAGTGATTTATGAAGGCAAAGGCACACTATGCACAACTTGCGGAAGAATTGGCCATACAACAAAAAATTGTAACTTCAAAAAAGTACATTCACCAATGCCACAAGAAGAACCGAAAACCTCAGGGGAAAACATTAAGAAAAGGGGGTGAGAATGAATGGAAGACAGTAACCTTTCCAAGACGAAAGAATGCAGACCAACAAAAGACGAAGGAAAGGAACACTAGAACTGCTAACAACCAGCACCATCCATCACAAGCACAAAGGATCCAAGTAAAAATGTTCGATGCAAATTAAGGTAAGTTTCTACAAACTAAAGAAGTTGAATACAATTCTAAGTCCTCCAATACCATACCAAAAAATTACAACCGGCCCAACGGCCCAATCAATAAACAAAACCCCACCCCTACTCCCCAGTAACCCATTTCATGCGGCCCCAACCCAAATATAACGCAAAACTCAAGGCAAGAATGGGGCCCGATGAAACTGACACTAACTTGTACCCTGGGCCACTCAATCACACCTACAACGAGGCCCTTCCCCTTAGCCCAACCCCAGACGCAAAAAATGTCAAAGTTGGGGCATTGGACCACCAGACCAATTCTGAAGCAATTGGGGTCCACACCCAATTAGAGACACCCAGCCCAATTAATCACCCCTACCCAAACACCTACGCGTCCCCTACTTCTCTCTCAGCAGAAGGCTCTAATGGAGAAAACTCACCATACTCCATGAACATTCAAGTGCCTTACCTGAGAACCCACTCAAGCTCAGGTGAAAAGACACTCCCCGTCCACTCCAACAGATACCATATTAATTTCAAATCTCTCGCCCCAGATACAATAACTGATGCTTTTTTCACTAACCTAGATTTGACACCAAGAGACGCAATTATGAATCGGCTAATTAACATAACCCTCTCCCCACATTATCCAAAGTAGCAAAACAAAAAACCACTAAAATGAAAAAAAACAAACTGCCACCCACCATTGTGACATCGTTACTACAACCACCGAACCACTCCCCGACATCCTAGCTGGAGGTGGCGTTACAGGGATAGGGTCTAGCCTATAATTTTACCCTAGGAAATCAACCAGTAACATTAATTGTCCAGAATCCGGTGCATCTGGAGAGGGTAACAATGGAAGCCTTGAACAAGGCCTTGGCTGTCTTTGGCCCTTGCCTATGGCAAATAATGACAAGCAACGGCAGCATGCAACCAAATATAGACCCACCACTACTTAAAAACCTAATTTCCCAAGTGGTGTATTTAATACCGTTCTTTCTAGATACAGCAATGGAAGACCCAACAACATCTCCGGTCTTTGTGACCTTCGAACCCTAAATCCACCAGGCTCCATCACCTTCTACTTCACTAGAGAAGAATCAGTCACCACCTCTGGGAAATATTACAAGGGAAATCAACAAAGCCCTAAACCTTCTGAAAAAGGAAATGTCCACCAAAAATGGAAGGAACAACCTATGGTCCCCTTCGCACAGACTCCCTACTACTGGACTCAGTCAGGGCAATAGAGTTCAGTGTGGAGACCAGCGAAGTACTGGTGTTGATGTGTCCAAGAACAATGACCAAATGCAGACTAAGCCTAGTGTCTCACACCTAGAGAGTGACAAAGTCGCTCCTCAACCTGACACCAGTTCTCAGCATGAGGAGAAAGAACTAAGCGATTCTAACAAGGACTCTACAGGGAATGGAGAAACCTCAAAAAAGCCAATCCCCACAGCACCAACCACCCCTGATGAACTACATCATATGGAATGTTAGGGGTGGCAACAATGCTGAGTTCAAGAGGCACTGCATGGATATGGTTAACCTCTACAAGCCAGCACTGTTGGTTCTTCTGGAGACTAAGATGGCTGACTACAAAAAGTTGGCAGAGGAGCTGCATTTCGACATGCTAATCCAATCTCTGCCTATTGGCTTATCTGGGGGGGATTGTGTTGATGTGGAAAGAGGAAAATATCACTGTGGATGTGGTTTCCACCACCCCTCAAGGCATCCATACCATGGTAAAGGTACTCCCAGACCACACCCCTTGGTTATTTTCTACTATTTATGCTAGTAACATTCTAGCTAATAGAAAGTTACTCTGGGAAAGTCTTGTTATAATCTTCAAAAGCTACCCAAACAACTGGTTTGTGGGTGGAAACTTCAATGAAGTCCTAAAACCTAAGGATAAGTTTGGGGGCAACCCAATTAACCCAAGTTGTAGTAACTTGTTCTGGAATTGCCTTAATGAATGCAAGTTATTAGACTTAGGTTACAAAGGAAGTAAATTCACCTGGACTAACAAAAGATACAAAAATAGGACTAGTCTGATCCTTGAGAGGATAGATAAGTGTTTTGCCAATGAGAGCTGGACTTCCCAGTATCCTGAGGCTACTGTGATACACCTTTCTAGGTCCCTCTTTAATCACTGCTACATTCAAGTTGTGCTAAAATGGGACTCCCTCAATTACTCCAACAGACCCTTTAGGTTTGAATCCATGAGGACTAGCCACATATCCTTTCCTAGTATCATCAATGAGGCCTTCACTCTTAACTCCCCCCCCCCCAATCCAATCTACTGAAACCTTCAAAAGCATTGTGACTCATGGAATAGGAACCCTTTTGGCAACATATTCCGTGAAAAAAAGAATCTTAGCCAGAATTGCTGGAATCCAAAAATCCCCCAAGTACTAGTTCAGCAGCTGTGAGCACGTGATTTTTGCCCTATATAAAGTACTCCCAGAAATTCGAACAAAACGATTTCTTTCATTATCTGCAATTTTGTGTATTTTGTGATATTTTATGTTGATTGTTTGCATTTTGTTTGTGCATTTTAATTAGCGAAAAATACAAACACACTTGGCATTTGCATTTAGGGTTTAATTTTACATTTTAGGATTAATTAGTAATTAAGTTACTTTAAAATAAAGAAAATAACAAAAATAGTTTGTTTTGCATTTTAACCATTAATTTTTGAATTTGGCATGAGTTTCCTTTTTATTTAGGGCTCTGTCAATTTTGAGGAAATAATTAGTGTAATTTTGGGGAATAAATCAGGTCTTTTGCATTTTACAAAATCTGAAAAAATGTTTAATAAAAAGAACAAAAGAAAATAAAAAAGAGAAGTCCAAAAGAGATTTTAAAAGCTGTGTGTATTTTTTGGCCGTTTGCAATTAAAGAGTCCCAAGCCCAGATAATATACACTCCAATCCAGCCCAAACTCAAACACCACCTGACCCGGCCCCCTGCGTCTCCCAAAACGATGTCGTTTCCCGAGTTTTGATCCCAGCCCTCGATTCTTTTGATCCAACGGATGAGAACTGCCTAGGTTTTTTGATATAAATATGTCCTAACGCTACCCTACCCCCCTTATACCCCCTCACCCTCCCATCTCTCTCATCTCTCATCAGGGAAACCTAACGCCACCGTTTACCACCTTTGACCGCCGTCGGAAATCGCCTCACGGCGGCGGCCGGTCGCCAAATGACCCCAAAAACACACCACAACATCTCTTCACCATCCTCTCTTTAAATCCCTAAACATTTTCCCTTGAATCCCCGTCGAAGTCTTCGAATCTTGAATCGAAGGTTTTGCTCAAAACCCTAGATCATTGAAACCCGCCCAAATTAACACCATAGTATCCTCTCCATCTCCCCTTTCCAAATCTGACTCTAGTTTCCCTCAAAACACATCCGAACTCGTCGAATCTTAATTTGAATTTATGAACCCTAGCCGCCGCCTTTGTATTCCGGTGGCGGCGCCACAGTCAATCCTCCCCAAAATCCCACCCTGAGGGCTCTTTACCCTCTTTTTCCTAAAAAACCTAGGCTAGTTCTGTCCAAATCCAGCCTTAACCGCTCAAATCCCGGACTTAGGGTTTCCGAATTCAGAGTCTGTCAAGTTTCAGTCGCCTGGGTTTGATAATGAACCACATCAGTTGAAGGATAGTTTGGATTTCATCTAATTGAAGACAAAATCAGTTAAGCCCGTTTTCTTTTGTTTGTCTGATTCTCATTTCATTTAGCTTTGTTTATTTTCTTTTTTGTATATAGTTTCGATTAGGATAGCTTCCCTGTAGTTAATTGTTCTTCATGATGCATGGCTTAGGGTTCTAGGATTTCAATTCGATTTTGTTCTGTTTTACTGAGTATTTGGTTTTTGTGTTTTTATTTTTGATTCTGTTTGATTTGATCTGGTTTGAGCATACAATTTTATTGAGTTGATGATTGGTGTTACAATATTGCATTGGTTTCAATTCAGCCTTAGGTTTTTAGTGTTAATTAGAGTAATTTCAATTTGGTCATAACTGAAGGTTTATTTCATTTTTGGTTAATTAGCGCTAATTATTAGGTGTTCTTTATGATTAGTGGTGTTTGGTTATAGCTGAAAGCTCCCAACCCATTTGTTGGTTAACCATGGTCATTTGACCAAGTTTAAGAGGGGTTTGGTTTAGTATAGGATAGTAAATTTAGTTTGCATAGAAGGATAATATAGGTATCTTACTTAGGAGATCTGTTAGAGATTGAAGCTAGAACACCCTAGACCCTTCTAGAAGAGGGTTTTAGTTATAATTTTGAAAACATAATGCAGTAACTTGAGAAAGAAGTCAGTAAATAAGGGACTAATTGGTTAAAACACTGAAAATAAAAGAGGGACTAAGGGGTGAAATAGAAATCCGAGGGTTGCCCTCACTTTTGCCTATAAAAGGCAGCAGATACTGCCTTGTGTTACAAGTTTCAATCTCTGAAAATTCCCCCCAAAAATCTCCATAAGTTTAGAAGTTAAGATTCGAATTTCAGATCCAAAACTAGATCTGGAATTCTAAATCTCTTTTTCATTTTTTAATTTCTAGAAAAAACCGAAAAAAAACGAAAGACAACAGAAAACCAAAAAACAAATACTAGTTACATTGA